>NC_086153.1:210420594-210723625 GCF_035149785.1 Candoia aspera
CTATACTAGCATTTCTTCCCAAAATGCTACTCCAGCATTGTCACAAGTTTTTGAGCTGTTGTCTATGACAAGAGGAGGGAGGCATCACTTCGGTCTTGGGGTCACATGAAGCCACCAAAATCTCATGCCCCACAATTCTTCTGTCACTGAACTGAATTGAATGACAGAAGGGGGGGATTATTAAATGCATGACTAGTGTATTAATTGTATTTGACCAATGTTATTAATTTTAAATACGTGAAATGAAATTTGGGGTATCCTGGGCCTGCACACTTCCTTATCCTTCACCTATCTGGGGAGCCATGGGATGATACTCAAAGATCAAGTGCTGCACTCAATCCCCCTCCAATATGTGCAGTCCTAGTCTCTTATTCAATAATTCTTGGCAGAATAAAAGTCCGTATTAATCTCAAAAAATACATGAATGCATGATTCATATGTACTTTGTCCTCCATACAAGACTGAAAGACAAGATAAGCACTGAACAGAGAGCTCCCTATTCAGCTCCAACAATCCCATAAGTATTCTCCAGAGCCAAGACAGGATGTTGCCTGGGGAAGAGTAGCAAATGGCATATGCGCATGACTCAGAAATTTATCTGCACAAAAATCAAAGTCAGACATGTTACTCTGGCACATGGGCTGGAAAATCCCTTAATCATCTCACTTTACTCCCTGGTAGTGAAAATCCCAAATCAACAAATCAAGTATTTAACCATGTGTTGTTTTTGAGTAACACCCAAAATGGATTTCCAGAAATGGTTTCCACTCAGCCTAATGACAAGGCACTGATTTTCCAAAAGGCATGAAGAGCTTTTCCAACAAAAGCTAGAAAAGGAGAAAAGCAAAATGAGAACTATCAGGAGAGGAATGGACCTATGTGAAAAAAAAAATGCACACCTTCTTCTAGTACTGAAGGTTTTAAGCAACTAGCTAATTGTAGAATATAAAATACCACAGTGAAATAGTAAAGTAAATCCATGCTTTTATCCTTAAGCAAATTGAAAATATTTGCCAAAATTGTCAAATGGAATTCAAAATGCATGCTGCAATCCCTGAAGGTATTTTACACAGAGTGGAATAGGTTGTTTGAAAGATATAATGGAAGCTCAAGGTGTATTTAAACAGCAGAGAAAAGAGTTATATTTTAGCTAAAATGTGTCTGTCACTACGATGATAAGAGCAATCCCTATTTTAACACTGAGGTACTGCTCCCATACTTTGAGTGATGAGTTATCAGTAACATCCCAAATCCAATTTTTCCTTCCATTCCTTTTCTCTCTCTGTTTTGTTATAGAGCAATTTCCCTATTACTACCTGCCATTCACTAGTTTTCATGTTTATAAAGCAATTGTCTACCAGCATCTTACAAGAGGAAAAATTGTTGAATGATTTTAATGTCACACAGAAAGAGAGAAATATTAATGCCAATTCAAACATTATCAGTTTTGCTTTTCTTCTCCAAGAAGATATTATTTTTTATTTATTTATTGTAAATATTGTAAGTGCACCTTTTCCAAGGTGAGCTGCAACAATAGATTACCACTGAATTTTAGATAATTAAAAATAGAATTGATCTTTTACAAACCACTTAAGATAAGCCAGACATTATATCCCAGAAAACTTAAAGCCAATGAACAATTTAAAACTTCAAACAAGAGAAAAAACGATAACCTGTGAGGCCCCCATAGGCCATCATCACTAAAGCCCTTCTTCTGATATCTCACAACTGCAGGGTAGAAGCAAGGCTATGAAAGTTATCGTAAATCATGGGCAGATTTATTGTATAAGAGTGTCCTTATAAGTGGGACCCCATAATAGAGAACATTAAGGGTCAAAATCAACATTTCAAATTGGGCCAGATATAAAGCAGCAACCAATGTAGCTGGCATAAAACCTGAGGCATTGCATTCTGCACCAACTGATGTTTCTGATACATCTTCAAAGATGGTGCCATGTAAAGTACATTGTAGTAGTCCAGTCTAGATAATATATCCAACTGAAATATAGTGAAACTTCATTTTAATGAACTAGTTGAGTTGTGAATTATTCCCTACAGTCCATTGAACTGACGAGCACATCATTGCAGTGATGCAAATGACACAAATTATGTCACTTACATGATCACTTCATGCCATTACATTTGCACCATGGTACCATAAATGACATAAATTAGCACAAATGGTACAATTTGTATCATCTGTGTAAAGATGTCATCATACGAATGACATAAATTGCATCATTTGTGCAATGACATCATTACTGCATGTGAAGTCTGGAAAATGGAGGTATTGCAATAGGTCCACCAATGCCTGCATACAGCTATACTTACTGTGTCATACAATGAGGCTGAGCTCAAATTCCACAGCAGCACCTCTTGATATTAACCCACCAGATAGGATTGAGCCATTGTATAATGATGCTGCCTAAGACAAAACCAGTCCAGCAGTCCAGAAGGATATCATGGCCAATGTATTGAAAAATGCTGAGAGATCCAGGGAAAGCAACATTCTCATTCTTCCCTCCCAATCTCTTCCATTCCTTTGCATGTTGTTTATCAGGGCAAAGCCTTATTTGTCATAAGACTAAAACTGGAACTAGACTGGAACTACTCCAAATAATCAGCATCATCCAAAACTACATATTCTTGGAAACTTTAATTTCTACAAAAATGGAAGGTTTCAAATAATAATTATTGATCTAAATAAAGTTTTTTCCCCCCAAGGAATGGTCTAAAGATTCCTGTTTGTTTATGTACAATTGCCCTTCCCTTCCTTCAACAGCTATTTATTAATTTTGAAGTCTAAACTCCTACTTCTCCTCAGCCAAGGTAGGAAAGTTTCCAACCTAACTCTTCCAACACATTGGTCTACCTGAAAAGTTGCACAAATGGAATTACATGGTATTCTGGAATCCATCTTTGGTATCCTGCAATATCTATCTCTGATTCTGTAGGAAATGTAAGCGAATTCTTATCCATAGCATTAGATATCCAGGTTTAAATGTGTATGGTATTTTAGACTTGTGAGAGAGTTAAGGTTTATTCATGGGTCTTTAATGAATATACACTCAGTAGATGGTTTATTATAATTGTACATGTCAAGGATTACCTTGTTAAATAAGAAGTCAGGTAGGTATCATGAGCCCTCCCTCCATTCATCCTCTCAGAAATACCTTGCCAGGTTTGGCACTGATACTAAGTGCCATGAAATATGTCTTTAGCTGGAAAGGGTGACTGGGAAGGAGAATGCATGTCCATAAACAAATACCACAGTGTTATTGTTTTGAAAGGCCTGAAGGAATATGAAATTGTCAGGTTACAAGCCAGCCAATATACTTCTTATGGCACTGATGATGTTACCTAATTGAGTAATGAGACATCTGCAAGCTAACAACCAAGCTCAGAGAGCATCAAGAACTCCACAATATACTTCTACTCAGTCTCCAATCGGAGTGATCACTGAGGATCAGGGAATCCCATAGGTAAGTCTTACTGCATACAATTCATATTGGAAGTTTTGTTAGGAGACCTGGTGGGCTTAGTTTCTATTTCTTTCAATGTATGGAGTAAGTGGTGTACATATTTAGAAAAAGTCATGAGATAAAGTTCATTTGAGAGCAGAAAAAACATTTACTTCTTTAGTAAAAACTTGACTATAAGGACCATGAGTAGCCAAGAAAGTAAAATAAATAATACATATTATTACAATTAAAAAGCATCGATACCACACACTAATTTTTAAGTCTTACATTTCAATCTAATTCCATACCAATATATGCATAATCTTACCCACTTTGGAGCATAGCTGGAAAGAAAAGTTGAGAAAGATGTTATATTTGGTATCTTGTTCTCTCTGTGTGCGCTGTGTTGTGTGCATGGGTGCCCACATGTGTTCTATATGCACTTTTCTGGTAGTTGTCTTCAAAAGTTCCTTGTAAGTTTGCACCCAGAGATAACAATGGGAAACACCTACTTCAGAGAACTTTTTCTAACATGGTTTCAGTGGGCTTAGCCCACAGAGCTTCTGGCTTGAGCAGTTAATAAGGAAACATGTCTAGGTGGGCATCTACTCATAAATGAATGTTATCAGAGAGTTCTACAACCTGGGCTAGCAGTGCCTATCTTCTAAGAAAAGGGATACTAATCGAAGAAATGCATACTTGCCTTTCTTTGATTAGTATCCCTTTTCTTAGAAGGCTAGTGTTTAGTAATGGTTGATGCTATCTTCTTTTACAATGATTTCCAGACAAAACCACTTCAGAATTTAAAGTACAGGAAATAATAACATGGATACTTGGGCTAATCTGGGATAAGGACATACCAATTGTCAAAGGAAGAAGCAAAATAATATTAAAATCCCATCCTACAGTTAGAATGAACAATCAAAAAGATGCCATCTCTTGGTTTTTAGAACGCAACTTGATATAGGTTTAACATGCAAATTCCATTTAAACATAATGATGCTTATTGCCAGGTAAACAGATAAACATCAGTCTTACTATGGATTATATATTTAAACATGATATGATTTTATATTCTTTTTTTAAACATTTTATTCCTCTGCTGTAAAATTTGGATGAAGTTTTCTATAATTTTATCTTCATTATATATACCATTCTGAGAAAAATATATTTTTCCTTACATACTGTCACCATTTTAACTCAAAACAGTCTTTCTATTGTTTGTTTGTCATGCATGTGCAATATACTGTAAAGTTTTCAGATTTCTAATTCATGATATATATGCACTCACAAACATTATATGAAAGTAAACCAGAAGATGGCAGCATGAAGCTATTTTACTAGTTATTGTTAAAATTATATGGCATCCAAAGCAAACAGGTGAGAAAACAATTACTGATGACAACAGTTTGGGGCTTTATATCTAGCATGCCTTCATATTGTTTAGTTGAAGTTTTCTGAAAATAAGGATGGAGTTAATTGAATTGGGCTTACAAGGGATACTGCAGGGAAAATGCTCTGATAGTGGAAATTAATGTAATAGAAACAATAAAATAATGCATAGACATTTAAAGCCTTAAATAGCTGTGCTTTAATGATTCAAGTATTTAATGTTATTCTATGTTCATCTTTGGAAAAGGAAGATTTGTCACCAGATTTACCCCAAATAGGCATTGACTGATAACTGATTGTATTCCAGTTGTCAGAAAGAGGATCTTGTGGTCCTCTTCCATCCAGAGAGAACTTCTGATCCATTACAGAATTTCCACTGACTGACAAAGGGAAAGGCAATCTGTTTCCAAGGCAACGGGGTGTGGCACTGGAATGTTCAGGTGTGCATTCTTTTACCCAATCAGTATGAGGATACCACATGTGGTCTTCAAAGGTGTAACTCCTTTGAACAGGGCATTTTGTTTTCATCAGTAAAAGCTAGCCTGTAGATAAAGATGGCAGATGATGATGATGATGATGATGATGATGATGATGATGATGATGATGATGATGATTTACTGCAGTTTTCAATACACTTTTCATATAACTCTGGGTCTGATTTCTTTTTAACAGCCAAAGGTTTGGATTCGAAGATCTTGCAATGAAATATAAGGAGGTGATCTTTAAAAGGTAGTACGAAGGACCTGAAACAAAATGCTACAATGTGGGATATTCTCTTTGAGAGAAAATTAACTTGGAAACAGCTTGGCCTAACAAAATGGCTTTGGGCAAGTTTTAATGCTTAGCAAAATGCTTAAAAAAATACAAGAATCAAATAGCTCACTAAGGGTCTGAAACTGCAAACTCAGGGACTACTTACTGGAAAAGAAGAAGGTGACCCAAGGCTTGCTGACTAAATAAAGTCAAAAGCTAAAAATACAGGGTTGCTAGGAGGGTGGGTGACAGCCAGTTTGGTGCAGTGGTTAAGCCCTGGGCTAGAAACCAGGAGACCATGAGTTCTAGTCCCACCTGAGGCCCGAAGCTGCCTCGGTGACCTTTGGCCAGTCACTCTCTCTCAGCCAGTGGAAGCAGGCAAACCACTTCTGAAATCTTGCCAAGAAAACTGCAGGGTCTAGTCCAGGCAGTTGCCATGAGTCAACACTGACTCAAAGGTACACACACACACATAACAGTAGGGTATTTTGCCAAGGAATGTTACTGATTTGTTCATGTAAACAAGATCACTATATAAGCTTCTGCCTTGCCCCCCACCCCCAAGGGCCAGAACCTTGTATTCTGTCCCCTGTCAGTTTCAGTAAACTTGGCTCAAGAAGATTGTGTGGTCTCTACTGGTAAATTGAGTCAGGGGATTTTCCCCTTCATATTCAGGATCCTGGCAAGTCAGCCAGGCTTTCTTCCAAGAAGTTTCATTTTACTCTCTTTCCTTCCCTCTAATTTTGACCTGCACTCTCAATCAATAAGCATTCTATAGCCAGCGAACTGCTCAGGGTTTTTAAAACATTTCCTCTACATCTGCAAATCTTGGTGTTCAAGTTGGCTGGTTTTCTCCCTTTGGTACATGCTGATGCTGTTTTGCCTGAATCCGAATCCATCCTTGGAGAACTGAAGTCACTACTAGTACATAGACTAGCAAAAGTTCCATAACATTTTGAAAAAGAAGGAAAGCCAGTGTGGAAGGATGAACTGCCCTGAAACAAAAAATGTTGCATGCAACTGTCAAGGTCAATGTTTTTTTCTTTGCAGTGATCTGACTGTCAGATGCACAGCTTGGGCATGTAGCTATTTGCAGAAAAGGGGGAAAATTTAAACTCTTTAGAATTGCTTGCAAACTGACATGTAGGTTTCAAAAGGAAGAAGTACTGTATAAAAGAAGTTTATACATCTAGGCAGAAGGAGAGGGGTTTTCCTCTCGGTTTGGCAGGTGAGGCTGCTGGAGTGAGGAGAGGTCAGACACCGAGAACCAGGAGCCAGAGGACTCAAGACCAGGGAGGAGAACCGGAAAGGGGCCGGAGGCAGCTGAAGCCAAGGAAAGGATCTGCAAAAAGAGCCAGCAGAAAGGAAGATGCAAAGGTTGATGGTGGAGAGCAAACCCTGAGTGGTTTGGGTGCCAGACAACTGGGCAAGAGGGTGTTCGGGAGAGAAGTGGTTGGTCTTCCTAGGCCTGTGCTAAAGATAAGTAAGTGTAGGAGGAAACAGAAACCAGCAGCTTATAAAGGAGTAAAATTTAAGCCATTTAATTAAGTTTCATTGGTATATGGTATAGTTAGATGTATTAGTACAGTATATTATATTTATGTTTTGTCACTCTAGATAGATAGACATAAACACTCACTAAAAGTCTAGTACATACACTTTGTACTAAGCTCATATAGCAATTAGTAGCACTGTATTCACTTGTTAGTGGTGTGTGTGTGTGGCTTTTTTCCTATCCATTCCCACCCTTTGACAGCCAGAAATGCCTCCACTTTCTGTTTCTCGCTTCCCACCATCTTTCCATGATGGAACACATTGCTATTTGAGCAGAGCAAGGAGTGACATCCTTACTCAGAGCATTCTCATGGTGATGGCTGCCATAACAAGGCCAGAACGGTTTGGCATTAAAATTCAAGAGTTTTGCTAGCATCATGACATCATTTTAAACATCAGGCATCTGAACTGCTGCAGTGTAATCAGAAGGCACCCAGAGACTCTCCTACATGGGCTGGCAATTTTCATGGAAAGAAGAACTGAAGAAAGAACAAAAGATACCAAGAGTGAGTGTGAGAAAGATACTGAAAAAGAACCATGACAACATCACTTGGTCAGCCAGGGTAGAGATATATAAGTGGATATCATCAGCATGACCTCACCCAGTGACGTCATGTAGATGTTACATAGGAGTGGAGAGAAAACAGAGTCCTGAGGGGATCCACAAAGCAGGCATTTAGTACTAGATGTCTCCCCTCCTACCAATACTGACCAGAACCAGCCCCAGAGGAAGGAGGAGAACCACCATAACACCACTCATGCCTTCCACTCCCATCCCCCAAAGCTGGTATAGAAGGATTGCACCATCAGTGGTATCAAATGCCACTGAGAGACCAAAGAGGGTCAGGATGGATGTACCACCACCATCCTGATCCAGCTGAGATAATCCACAAATGAGATCAATGGTGTATCAGGACTATACCTAGAGAATCCCCTTCCTCCAGGGCTCTCTGAAGCTGCAGCCCAACCACCTTCTCAACCCCCTCTCTAAAAAGAAAAGGTTGTTTGTTTGTTTGTTTGTTTATTTTATTCAACTTGGGCACCACCTCTAAATTGACTCTGGGTGGCCCCAGACTATGAGACAAATACCACAGTAGTCACCACACTCAGACCAGTACTCCAACACACTTGCTGGTCTGATCCTGCACCACTCACCACTAACACGAGGGGGAGATGGGCGGTGAATAAATTTATAAATAAATAAAAATAAAAAATAAACATCCAGGTGCCCAGGCATCCCAAAATACTAACTTCTGACATCACTCAGTTAACACTGCCATTTCCCCTGAACTGGGGATGGTGCTGAGAGAGAAAAGGCCTCCACTGGTAACACAGTCACCACCACAATCTGGCCAAAAGTCGGCAGTTTCACTAGCACTGCTGTGCTGCCTGATCTTTAACAGCTGAACAGTATCTCTTTCAGCTCAGCACTGAGGGCCACTAATCAGTTGATTGATGGTGCCAACTCTACCACAGTTCTGTCATCAAAACTTTGGATGGCCTTGGTGACAAGAGGCCTAGAGCTGTCCTCCTAAACCACCTTTCTCCCTGGTGCTTTGGGCTCGGCAAGGAAATGCTCCAACGACTCTGTGCCTCATCTCTCACCACTGCTGCAGAGCCCTACCACACCAGTCCGCAGCTCAGAAGGCAACTGAGGGACCTCCGAATTCTTCTTAGTCCACCTCAACAGTCACAGCCGACTGCAACATACTTCCAGCCCCCTGTGGCCCATCTCTCAGCAATCACAACTGCCTATGAAAGCAAGAACAAAAACTTGAACAGTTTTTTTAATTCCAGCTGGTTGCTAACAACTTTGTAACCAAAAATTTGGGTCTGAGTTTGCTCTCCTCCTGCCTTCCATTTTTCTTTTATTGCATGTCTTTTATATTGTTTTGGAAATAATCTTTTAAGTTATAATCTTTGAGGCTAAAGAAATCAGTAAAAATGCTTTTAAATTAACAGAATTTTGCCCAAAGAAATGCAGTCCCATTTCCCTCAACCTACATCTCATCTTCCTTAGCTGTGCTCCTAAGCATTCCATGCTGCTCCATGACAGCATACACCACATTCCCTTTGTTCCTTTCCCAGTTTTAGTTTTCAGAGCTCCTAAGGAAAGGTGAAGGGATGCGGTGGTGCTGCGGGTTAAATCGCTGAGCTGCTGAGCTTGCTGATCAGAAGGTTGGAAGTTTGAATCCACGTGACGGGGTGAGCTCCCGTTGCTAGTCCCAGCTCCTGCCAACCCAGCAGTTCGAAAACATGCAAATGTGAGTAGATTAATAGGTACCACTTTGGCAGGCAGGTAACGGTGTTCCATTTAGTCATGCCGGCCACATGACCACGGAAGTGTCTACAGACAAACGCCGGCTCTTCGGCTTTGAATCGGACATGAGCATCACCCCCTAGAGTCGGTAACAACTGGACTTAATGTCAAGGGAAATCTTTACATTTACCTAAGGAAAGGTGACATACTGGTTTTTCTGGCTTCAAATAATGTATCATAAACTGCAAGTCAGCTATCCTGGCCAAATGATTTGCCTAGTTTTACACTTTCCTTTTCTAAGGCTTCCTGCCTACTCACCTCTTCATTTTCTGACTTAAAAAAAAATCTTGGTTTCTCCCTCCCTCCAAAAGGGAAAAGTCTTTCTGAAGTTCACATTTTAAAACAAATAGGTAAAGGAGTAGCAGCAGGCATTTGAATAATAGCCCATTTAAATGTTCTTAACAGTCCAAAAGGAAACATGCCAGATTCTACCAGCTGTTACTTAAGGTGAATGCCAAGTTTCTATCACCACCCATCCTAGCTCAGTTCAATCTCTGCAGCAGTTGAAGTTTGTTTGGTGTTTTGTTTTTTAAAAAAACACCTTTGGATCTCTTGCCTTTAAAACATTTTCTGCCTCTTGACAAAACAAGCAGATAAAAATCTCATTCAAGATCCAATTAAAAAACCCATAGTGAAAGTATTTTTCTTCTAATTTGGGAGGTCATTCTGCAAGATTGCTACAAATCTGCTTATGAAGCTATAATGGGAAAAGTAAATCTCCTTTAAGTCAAGTTCAGCTCCTGGTGATCTCATGGACACATTCCTGTGGCTTTCTTTGAAACACTATAGAAGTGTTTTGCCATTTCCTTCTTTGAGATGTGTTTTTTTTTTTAACTTCCCAGGCTAATCTAGAGCCCTGAGAAGCTATTACCTATTAAAGCTGTAAGTCTCTTACAAAAGACAGGTGAATGTTAAGCATAAATTGGTATATACTACGTTAATACCAATTAGTATAATACCCCTTTTAAGGGGAGATGGGCAGTGATAGAAATGTGAACAATAAATAAATAAATAATTACAACAGTGACAGATGTTGTTGATATACATTTTTCCAGTCTAACAACTCATTCTATATCTGGAAACTTTGATATGCTTATCTCAATATTTTGTGTACAGGTTGTTTCATATATACTTCAAAACTGGAAATTATTCAATGTAAGCATCTTTAATTGGTAGCTCAAATACCGCAATGAATGGAGAAATCCATGAATCCAGTAACTACCTTTGAGCTCTTGACTCTTATTTCAAGATAATTCCCAAATTCCTAGAAAAATGTTCAAAGCCTGGTTGATCTTGATTTATGAACACAATATGTTCGCAAGACTAGAAGCAAACCAGCATATCTAATCCAAAATTATTTAAATATTCAACTGATGGGTGTACATTCAGTTCAGAACTAATAAATAACTGAGCCAATGTTTAGTTCTTATTCATTCCAAATAAATGACCTATGCAGGGCCAGCTCTAGACATTTTGGTGCTCTAGGAAAAGTAATATTCTAGGCTCTCCCATGGTTTGGCTCATCTTCTAATTTTGTTAGGAATTTCAAAAAAGGTCACCCAGCCAGCTTGCATGCTATAAGCAATAACGGCACACCCAATCGAGGGTTAAATATAATTTTGTAGAATTACTGTGATTTACGGTAAATAGGCTGAAAATGTCCAAGAAAATAAAAAAATTGGGGTTGAAAATTGTAAGCGTAAAGCTCAAAAATTCAAAGAAGAAAAGAAATGAGAGGGTGCCTTTTTTGAAATTCCTAACAAAATTAGAAGATAAGCCAAACCATGGGAGAGCCTAGAATATTACTTTTCCTAACTCCCTAAAATTTGGCACCCTAGGCACATCCCATCGTTTCTGGACATTACAGAAAGAATGGGGGAAACCACTGAAATAACAACACCAACTTCAACAGGAACAATGAAAAGGACCAGCTAACAGCAGCAACTCCCATTTCCTCCTCTCAGCCCCAATCACCTCCAGTATGCTAAACATGGGCATAGGCAATGACAGCCAGCAGAAGCAGGTACCAAGATATCAGTTTTCCTGCTTCCTGCTTTTTGATGACGGACAGACGGACGGAGGGAAGGAAGGAAGGAGGGAAGGAAGGGCATCTAAAATCAATTTAAAAAATGCAAATGGAAAATGAATGCAACTCTGACAAAGAACCTATAAAAAGAAATGGTTTCAGTTAATAAATAATTATATGCATGCTTTGTTAAAGGAAGTAAAATGGTACAAGAGCTGGAAAAATGCATCATGTAAATGTGTTGGTTTTAATGTGCATGATCCTCTTTTCTCCAGACCAAAACTCTCAATTACAAAGCTATTGCAATGCAATGCCACCTCTAATCATGAATTTCAGGATGGCTGGGATTTATTTAAACAATTGAGAATGAGAAACACGAAAAAATACACCTGAAAAGATACATGGCCGTAAAACATCTTGGTACTGATTTATCTATGTACCTGACTACACAGTTCTTCAGATTTTGACTTCATCCTTTCAATCCACCAGAAAACAAAACAAATTTACCTCAACTGAGATGTATTTTACATCCTAACAATATGGGCATCTTTACCAGTGAAAGAAGAAAACACAGATTTCAGAAACCATCTGGGAAAATAAATCCACAACACACAGCTTCGTGGTGGATAGAAGATGGTCTACCCAATGTATGCTCATTTTTTCCCAAAAAAGCAACTAGCAACCAATAATTTCCTCAACTGGAGAAAAAATGAAGCATCAGAGAACATTATTTACTCACTATGATCCTTCTGTCATTCAGAATAGGCTTCCCCATGCTCAACTACATATATATATCTAGCAAAGTTAGCTGGAAAATTCTGGAATTTGCAGTCCTGAGATATCAAAAGGGTGACAACATGAAGGGTGAGTTAACGTCTTCCTCTTCTGTGTCATTAAGTGTCTAAATGAATATAACCTAATATTCCATGTACCAGAGATAGGCAACTGGGGGATGTGTTTTTTGGCAATGAAAGATTGCAGCAGGCAAAGAGATGATACAAAGTAGACAGGGCCACCAAGCCCACATGGGTGAGCTTCAGTCTTCTTCTTTTTTTCTCCTTCCTCCTGGATTTTCAGTGGAGTGTGAAGGTTGATACAGTTGTTATGTATTTTGTTTTTTAACATGGCAGAAAGCTACAGCACAGGCAGTTGTCACTGATGGTCAGAGGGAGTTCTGTGTCACAAAAAAAGAGGTTCAGGAGACACATCTGCCTTGAGGCTTCAAGTAACTCTCTTCATCACATGTACAAAAACTGAATTCAAACCCCGAATGTGAGGATAACCACAGAGAATAAAGAAAAAGGTATAAACAAGAGAACTTAAAATTTGCAGAAGAAAAATGAGGTTTGCTGAAGTTGCATGGGGAGGAGTAAGAGAAAAGAGTGCAGTGGATTTGCTAATGTGTTGTGTACTGAACAAAAGTAGAGGGTCAGGCTCAGCCTTCTGCCACTTGTCCTTTTAGTGTAGACTGGAAATAGTTAATCCAAGGAAAACAATTTAAGAATTCTGATGACTAGTATTTATTAAAAGGAAGGTTAAGTTGTGACAAAAAAAATCCAGCAAGTACTCTACTTTCAAATGAAATGCCAATATAGAGTATATAGGCAACCTACAGCAGCAAAACTCTTGTCTGTTCTTTCCAACTTTTTTGATGTAGAAGGGAGGAGACTTACGTCTTTTGGGAAGGTGGGAAAGAATACATCTCTTCACTCTTTTGTAACTGCTTTCCTCTTATCAGTATGAGAACTAATTCTCACATTTCCCATGCTGACCCTGTGCTAAAAGAATATACTTTTCCTGAGCCTTCACCAGCATATGGTTTTCAGCATGATTACTGCTGATGTTTCTACTGCCTTACTGAAGTAGAGAAATCAAATGAAATGATCTAAAGGCTGCCTTCCCAGGACTGCTATACTTCAGTTCCCATAAACTTCAATGAATCTGGAGTGCACCAGGTAGGGAAAGACTCACTTAAAATGTTGTTAGCATAATTAGCAATTTGGCACAACCACAGATTTTTAAATGTCTCGTGCTTGCTCCCCTTAAACAGCAACAGCCACATTCTAGTACTGTATGGCTAAACTTTCTTTCAAATGAAAAGCAGTCAGTCACAAAATGTGCATCACAAAGACAGTGACTGAATAGAAACCTTAAGTGCCTACAACAAATGTAGCATCTGCAAACCTACGTTATCGGCTATAATTCTTTCATCTTACCTCTTTAGCTAAACATATAGGAAATCAGTAGAACATACTGGACTGATGATCACAGTTTCCTAATTACCACCTAAAAGATAAAAGCTTTGCATTGATTCATTTTGTTACAGTGTGAATTGCCATTAAGAGTTCACAGAAATAACAAGGAAGCTTCTATCTTGTTCTCAAAATAGCTATGATTTCTTAGGGCTTTTCCACATGAGTGATTTGTGTCACATCAGGATCAGTTCTGGTAGATCCACCAGATTTGGGATGCAAAAGTCTGGATGACCACTAGATGACAGGAAAGAGATAGAAAACAAACAAGCAAACAAAAAACCCTATCTCTTTGCTGCCATCTAGTGGTCATCCAGACTTTTGCAGACCAGATGCTGCAGTTCTGTTCTCTGATCTGCTTGATCTGTAGTTTTAGGAGCCAAGTTTTAGGGACTGAGTCATTTGATTTCTGACTTCCATTTCTGCAGCAAAGCATTAGCTGGAGCTCTTCATTACTTCTGGGATTGCTGCTGGGATACTGGGGTCAAGCCAACCACTATTCTTTCTTCTCTTTCCCCTCGTTTATTGTATGGATTATTTAAACCTATCTCCCCTCTTTGCACTCTGACAGCCATTGCAGTATGTAACTATGGTGCCTATCGGTAAAGCGCCTAGTTGCAAAATTGCCCTGATTGAATTAATCACACTGTCTTATTGGTTAGCTGAAGAAAGCCTGGAGTGTTTTATAGTATTCTCTGGATCTTGAGAACAACAGAAAATAAAATGATCACAAGCCATCGTGTTTTGTACAGTAAGTTCTATGAGAAATTGGTGAATAAAATGTGGCGAGTCTAGAATTCTCTTTTAAACTAGCAATACGGTTTTTCAAAATATCACTACCTAGCTTATTTAGTTCACTAGAATGATCATTGATAGCTAAAACTAGGAATACACATCAGTAACACATTATTAATTTTATACAAAAATAAGGAATTGAGAAATGTAAATCCTGCTTCAGCTGTATTTAGATGATCCAAAATAACTGTAGGAGGAGGGAAAAAAATTGCAGAAAAGAAAAGGCCCTTCTGCCCCTACAATGCCACTCATGTGTCATTTAGAGGGGCATGTCATTTAGAGAACAGGCTGTGTGCCCATAGCTTTCCTCCCTGATGTGGAATGCTGGGCTGTACACCACAGAGGGAGCTTATAGAAACATCTGCAAATGAATGTGCTTCCTCAAATATATGGATGTTAGCAGAGTAGCAAGGACAATATGCTGACTGACCCTGGTCACTAGTGAACCCAACTGGAAATGGTGTGAGGAAATTGCCCAAACTGTGATTTTCACAAGATGACACCCATTTTCTAAGACATTACATTTGCAAAAATACAAAGCAATCTTCCATACTCTTTTCATCTGAGGGCATGCAGGCCTATGAATTAAGCCATTGCAATACTAAACACAATTGAACAATCTACTTTTTCTAATGAATTCTTTAAGGAACCACAATACTGATCTCTGGACTTATCTGCACAGCCCAGTTGCCCCATCACCAGAATGGGCTGTCAGCTGTTTCTGGAGAGCATGTTGCTGTCTACAAATCCCCTACTCAGGGTGCATTTTTATGCCCCACCCACCTGAGACTCCTATCAGTTTCAAACAGTGCACTTCAGTTTGTTGCAGGCTCACCCCAGCAATTCAGTGTACTTTGCAGAGGCAGAAATGCCTCTTCCACTGAGTTAGTGCTTACCATGCTCTCTTCTAGCACTGCCTTTTACTTACAGAGCAAGAGTTGTAGCCGTTGTGCTGTTAGAGCGCTTATGAGTAAGGCAGTTCTAAAATACATGAGAAAGCAATAGGGCAATAAGAGAAGATTGTTTATAAAGGTATTGGCTGTGCATGTATGTGCAGTTTGATGCTTTAACTTTGTATATATAAATTCAACTTAACTTTGGATAGATATATATTATTCACCCACACGTAGTATATATATTACACACAGAAACATACACATATAAAAGTATATACAGTATATCCAGGAAGACCCATCCACAGGATGGAAAATGACGAGTTGTAGTAGTTACCTATCCAGACTGAATACCTTGCAAGCTAGTGCCAATATGTCTCAGTCTGGACAGCACTTTTCTTAAGCTGGTGTAGAGTCAGCATGAGCACAGGGCAGGAACATCTTAAACACTATGAGTAGATATGCCCCCTGTATTGTCCTTTATTAATAAATGGGGGTGTGTGTGTGTGTTCTTTCCTACCTAAGGGCTCTGAATCAGTTTCAAGAGTAGCTCAAATTCAGCATCTTGGGGGAATCTGAACAGAATCAGAGAATGCACAATAGTGATCAAGATCCTGTCTTCCAAGAACTTCTGAACCATCTGTCACCCATGGCCCCTAAAGCAAATATAGATCAAGAAATACTTGCAGGCTGCATGTTTACTCTTTAAGGAAAATCTTAAAAGCCTTGCATATGCAATCTTATATCACAGGGCTAACTAGATCTGATACTTATCAATAGTTCTGTCTATGGTGGGGGCTGCTCCCACATTGGGCATTTATTGTGGAATAACCATACTTTGTAAAAAAACAAAAAACAAAAAAAAATACTTATAAAGCACTCCTACACTATGTTTTCAATTCATCCTGACTGTGCTTGACTGGAAATTTTTTTTTAAAAAAAAGCTGTGAGTGGGAGCTGCAAAGCCACCACAGCACCATCCCTCTATAGTATTTATAATGCCTGTGAAATATTAGTGTCTGGGCACAATACTATTGAATTTCTTCAAGGAAGGGAAAGAGCCAGAAATAAATCAGCAATAAATGTGAGCAATAAATAAATAAATAAATAAATAAATAAACTGGGATGGGAAAAAAAATGGAAATCATTTCAAAGTATTGCAAACAAACCAACATTGACATATCTACATCATTATCAGGAGTTGAGATTGACTTGAAGGAGTTTTTAATCCTCAATTTTTATTTTTATAGATAATATCTTGAAGTGCACTATTATATATCTGTATAGAATAAAACATTTAATTAATGGAGATTTATGCATATTATATACCAAAATCCCTTGTAAACTGGGGAGGAGGAGAATGCCTGGTAGAAATTTAATAGAATTTATGGTCAGAGTTTCATTAGTGCTGCATTTTCCCATCAAACAACATTTTACAATATTATACCAAAATTTTTCAGACATGTTACTTTTAAAGAGTTTTCCTTACAGAGATATAACTTGAAGAAAACTCTTGCTTTGATAAAGTTTTAGAAGTAGGGCTTTTAAGGATATCCTTTTTTGTTTCTATTTCTTTCATTTTTCAACTCTCAAAAAGTTTAAATAGTCATACTTAACACAAGTAGATGCATCTGCAGCAATGCAATTTATCAGTAGGGTATGAAGTGCAACTTTGAAGTACTTTAATTCTGTCAGTTTGCATGTTCTCTTTTATATTAATTAATTCTCTGTATATAATGGTATCAAAGTGCTTATAGTGACTTTTGATGAACAATGTGAGGAGGAGAATATTTAAGCCCAGCAGGTACCAGTAAAAACCATGCCGTTTAAAAATATCTTCTTGATTTTTGCAGTCAAACCGAACTGCTAATTTGTAACTTCCCTGCTGGTAAACCACATCATACAAGCTTATATGCTCCTGGTGTGAATGAAAACTTAATTGGCTCCCAGTATTATAGTAGAAAAAAAGCGCAAAATGAAGGTTCCAACTTTTAAGATGAGAGAACTTACTTTCTGCTGTCCAGAAACTGTGTGAGAGCTAGACAGCTGTTTTAGTAGTCATCTGTGTGCTGCTACGGGCCTGAAAAAACAAAACAGAGAAAGCAAAGTCTTCAGACACACGGTCTCCTTGATATTGAGACTGGAGGAGAAATCCAACAGGGTACAGTAGACGTCCAGAAATGTATTAGATAATGACTTAGGAGTCAGGACATTCCTGTTTTACGTGCAATAAAGCAAGTGTCAAGAGTTGAAGCAAAGAGTCAAACTATTCACAGAATCACAGAACCAGAATAGGGCATTTTGGCAATCTCCTGCTTAGTGTAGGAATCCACATTAAGTCCTCCTTCCAAGGTAGCTGTCTAGCTCCTGCTTAAACACATCCAGTGAAGAGGAGCCTCACACCTCTGTAAGTGATTGGTCTACTGCTGAACTGCTCTTACACTTAGCAAGCTTTTTTAATATTCATTTAGAGTCTGCCTTCCTGTAACTTTTATTCATTATTCCATGATCTCCATTTTGGAAAAAACAGAGAATAGACTCTGACCTTCTCCTGGGTGACATTTTTTTAAGAGCTTGAGAATTGTCCCATATTCTCCTTAATCATCTTTCCTTAGTCTGCTCAGCAACTTCAATCTCTCCTAGTAAGACTTAGTTTCTTGTCCCGATCATCCTCGTTGCTCTTCTTGGAATCTGTTCCAGTTTCACCAAAATCCTTCTTCAAGCAGAGTGCCTGGACCTGGGCACAGTACTCAAGGTGGGCCTGACTAAAATAGAGTGGAATTGTTATTTCCATTTATTTAGAAACTATATTTATTTTGATCAAGCCTAAATTGCATTTGCCTGACTTTCATTCAGGAGCTCAAGAAAATATACATAATACTCCTTCCTCCTATTTTTCCCTACAGCAACCTAATCATATCACATTCATCTTACATCTGGGCATTTGATTTCTGTTTCCTAAGTCATGGACACTGCATTTGTCCATTACATTTTGTGCTGTTATTTGTTGACCATTTCTATAACCTATCAAAATTGTTTTGCATTTTATTTTTATTTTGGGGGATATTAGCTATCCCATCCCATTCTGTGTTACCTGCAAATCTGATAAGCATTTCTTCTATCTCTTCATCCAAATAATTAATACAAATGATAAAATAATGCAGGGCCCACTTGTATGTTATCTTGAACTTATGGTTTTCTACTCAACATCTCCTTCCAGTTGATAAAAAACTGAGGATGATGTTTAAAGCCAACTATTATCATGCCCTCAAGACCATACTTAGCTTGTGGCTCATCAGAATGTAATTGTACATTTTGTCATCTATTTTGTTGAAGATATATTATGTCCTCAACATTAATGGGAAAAATCTGATGAATACACAACTGGCTCTTATTTGTGATGGAAACTTGTCCAATCTGAGTTTAAGAAAATCCATGCTTAATATGTGTACATTGGTTTCCATTAAACAATGCTATCTACTAACATCAAACAAGTAACCACCAAGAGGCATAAACAGTTCATACAAACCTGGTGCCTCCCTTCCCACATTCACTTGCTCTGCAATCTTGGGAAATACTTGAGAGAACATGGCTGTATTAATGTAGGTTTACTGGTAAACCTACTATACAGCAGCTGGCTTGTTTTATGCTCATACTGTCACTCATTTAAAAAAAAAAAAAGACCAGACTTTTAGCTCAAGAAAGCCTCCTCACCTTCACAATGTTAACTTTGACAGCCTGATGAAGACTGCTACAGACTATTTCATACTGGCTGTCCAGTCTTTGTATTACTGTAGCATCCCATCTGTTGAAAGAATGCAGTATCTGCTAGGTATAGCGGTAGGAAATTATCCTCTGCATTCAACCTAGGCTGTCTACAGAACACTGGGTTCCAGCCCACGAGAGGATCTGTGAACCATCAATGGAATGAGCAACAACAACATTAAATAGAGAAGTTTGATGCTTCAAAACCTTTAGCAAGTTAATCCCAATTTTTCTAAAGGCTGATCTAGGAGAGACTTATTGTTTAACAGATATTTAACCCAAATTAAGTCAGTAAATGGAATTTAAAACTTTTAAAACATTTGTGGTCAAAAAATTTAGGTACGCCATACACATCACATATATGGAAAAAGGGGAAGGGCGTCAATCACCCAAGACACACCCACATTTTAACACTCTTGAACACCTCTGATAGAAACTCATTTTCTTTCTTTCTCTGAAGAGTATAAAATTAAGCTGATAGAAAAGTCCAGCCCCTTTTTCTACTAAACATAATTCAATGTTATGTCAAAATTATAATTTAAAACTATAACTGGAATACAAATGTAAAATGCAGACAATATTTTTTTTTCTTTATCAGGGTCTGATCCTAAGTCTCCTTGCTCAGAAGAATGATAGCGAATAGAACACTTGAATATGATGAAAACATAGTTTCCATTGTGAAAGATTCTCAGGCCAAGTCAACTAGCAATGAAGGACAGACTCTTAGGTCCTACTGATCCTGTTCTTTTGAATCCAGGTCTGCATATTGGTCATCTACTGGCCTTAAAATACTCCTGAATCAATCAATATTAAGATTCAGCTGAGCGTTCATTACCTTTCCTCTGCCTCTCTTTTTATTCTCCTTTCATGTTCATAGAAAGGCTTTGAATGCATTGATTACCATTATTGAATCCATTCCACTTTTAATTAGGATCCTATTCTAACCACTTTGCCTAAAGCTAGGTCAGCATCTGGTAGAAAGTTTGTGTTTTCAAAGGGTTTAATTTGCTAATAAAGCAGTGTCTGGTTGCATATTTTGTCTCCAGATTTCAAGCTGCATTTTTCCTTCACAGGACCACTAACAAGTCTTCTTATTGCATCCTAAATATTTATAAGTTGCAACAGCTAGTTTAAAAAACTTTAAAATACAAGCAATCACTAGATGCCAGAGAAAAGAAAGGAATTTTTACCACAAAGACTGGAATAGCAACATGTGTTCGACTTTTAAAACTCTACATGTAAGAGGTAGATACATTCAAACAAGAATCTGCTGGTTAAAATATTGTATAGTGAAATGTTATTGTTTGGTGATCCAGTCAATGACCATTTTGTCCATTCTGAGGGCACTTCCAACTCCAATGACATTTCATTCCAATCCACTTTCCATTCATATTTCCAGTGCCTTCCTTATAGTCAATTAATATAGAATGGTGTTAACTGAACTATTTTGGGTTCCCCCCACCCCCACCCATTTATGTATTCCCCCCCACTTATATATCCCAGTGTTGTTGATACAAAAAATTGAAGTTGATGTGTGGGCTCCAAATCATTTTTTGCAGCTCCTAAGTGCACAAAAATCACACCCACATATTTTGCTGGCTACCTCAGAAGAAATGGGGACACAAGTTCCTACAATTTTCTATGAAAAGAGAAAGAAAAAAAGCATACATGGTCTTTGCTATGGACAGCACAGTAGGATATAAATTACAGTAACAATAAAAACATATCCAAAAATTGAGACTAAACTGAAAATGACAACCCCAGCACTTTGGTAGTATCTCAAGGGAGATCCACCTGCCAAAATAAAGAAATAACATTTTCCAAAGTGTAATTTCCCTGAATGGTTGGCCATTCCTGAACTAGAGTACTTTTCAGTAGCATAAAACAATATTCATGCATTGCATTTTGGAAATAAAAAATATGATCCCTAAATGAAGTAAATTGCATTACATCCACTATCATTGTGTGTCTTTCAGTAGCAGGTGATGGAAGAAGGATGTCTTTGTACAAATGTATATGATTTATGTAAAAGTGGATCTGCATTTGAGGGCAAAATTATTAAAATTTGACATATAGCACAATCAACATCTTCTAATACTATGAAATTTAAATTTTAAGCAGCTTTATATTTTAAAGAGCTTCATATCTTAATTTTTGAAAGCATGATTTTAATCTAAATGTTGATCTCTAGAGTGACAAAACTAATGCCATTTAAATTAAAGATGATCAGGTTTAATAAAATATTTTTTCATTCATAGCTTTAAATCTTGTTTTTCTTTTCTAAAAAGATAAATGATTGGAATTCAGGTTTTGTTTAGTTTATAGCACAAGAAAGTTTCTTTTAAAAACATTCTCCAACTAAATGCATCACCTAATTTTAGCCTGTATAAATTCCCTTTCTAATTGCATATTATGCTATAAATCCTGCCTGCTGTTTTGGAAACAGCAATTCATCAACAATAAGCTGGCAGTTTTCGCTCTATATCATGCAATTCTGCTTTTGTACAGAAGATGGCGCTCAAGCTATTTGGATTTAGAACAAGAGGAAAAAGGTCAGGATTACTGCTCATTTGCTATTAGATTTCTATCAGTCACATTTATTCGTTCTTAGCAGATTTAAGGACAGAGTGCATTGTAAATTGTTTCGATATAAAGGAACACATTGTTATGTTTATCATATGATTTTACAGTCACTTTCTTCTATTACTGCTGAAATAGATTATTTCACTATTGGTTCAAGTAACATGTACAATTGTCACAAGTTACATATTGCAATTCAGAGAAATGCTTAGATAGTGTACTACTTTATCATAGTATTTTTTTACTTGTAATTGGTCCTGTGAAGATAATATATGTACATGTGCACACACAAATAAAATACAGGTAGTCCTTAGTTAACAACCACAATTTGGACCAGCAACTCCATCACTAAGCAATGCGGTCATAAAGCGAAAAATTACATGAATGTGCTGACTTACAACAGCAGTTGCAGCAGTTGCACATCGTCATTAAGCGCACGGTCATTAAGCACAATGCCACATGACCATGACCTGTGACTTCCTGCCAGCTTCCCCACTGACTCTGCTTGTCTGAAGCCAGCAGTGAAGGTTACAAATGGTGATCATGTGACCACAGGATGCTGCAACATTGTAATTGCGAGGCTATTACCAAGCACCTGACTTGTGATCATGTGATTGCAACAGCTGCAACTTTGAGGACCAGTTATAAGTCTCCTCATTCAGTGCTGTTGTAACTTTGAAGGGTGCTGAACAGGTGGTCACTAAGTGAGGACTACCTGTACCATACTCTGTCAACAAAGCCCCGAACTTTCTATTGCCAAACCAGACAGTCTGAATAAGAACAAGATAAAGGAAAAATCTCTCAATCCACCTTGACTCCTGGTACCTATTTGGAAACATTTGTGTAGTTTTCTTGGTAACCATGTAGAAGTGGTTTTCTATTGCCTTCTTCTGGTTGGGATGTGTTTTGGACTTTCCAGTGAGGCCTATGGCCCAGTGGTGGTGTCCTGTTCAAGATCTGTTATATGTCGCCACAACGAAATAAATAGTCACAAATCATGAAATATTATAATTGATAATACACTCGAACCAGTGAGGAACGTTTCAAATCCCTAAGATATAATGTGGAAGTAATTGTACTAAAAGAGGGGGGGGAAATGGAACTATAAAGCCAGATTTAACACTATTTCTCATGAATCAAAAAAATGAGGAGGACATTTCATCACATTATTCTGTAAAATAGTCCAACTCAATTTAGTACCTTTATTTTCCCTGATGGCTTTTTTTATCCTATATTTCACTTTTCCTCCTTCATTTCTATTCCCCAAGCTATCATTTGTTTAAAGAAATTCCCCTTTTCAGAAAGTACACATGCAGTAACCTATACACAACTAAAACACTTGCATCTGTTTGTCTTTAACCTTCAATTGGCTGAAATGGTGCCTCATAGGGCAACAATTTTTGAACCAAGGTACAGTACCTCAAATGGGCTAACTTACAGAATGTGTCCAAAATCTGGGACCCATTACTGTTGTGAGATTGAAATTTGGCAAAGTTGTGGCTGCTTCAGCGCCACCACACCTTCCGACTACACTTCCCAAAAACCTGTAGGTTTAGTGGCACAAGGGAAGATGAGAGGGATGTATCCCTGCCCTCTTTTCCACCTCCCTCCGGCCCCTGCACCTAATTGGCTGGTGGCAAGGCCTGATGGGCAAGTGACGATTGGCTATTCTGGAACCACAACTCTAGTGGATGCCTGCTGTGAGGTAGGGCTGGCTGGGGGGCGCCCTGAAGGGAGGGGGCCTTTGGGGACACGCTGGGATGGGGAGCAGGGGTGCAGTTTTCCTCACGGTCCATGGCTCCCTTTATTCCCCCAACCCCCAGCAAAGTGGCAGGCAGTTCCACGGGCCAGCCAAAGAGGAGGAGAAGGAGTGATTTCCGACACTCCCTGCCAGCTTCCCACAAGCAAACTCAATGGGGAAGCCAGCAGGAAGTCAGAAGCCACTCCCACTCCCGCTGCTTTTTTGCACCCCTGCTGTCATGATTAAGGATGGCGAGCAGGGGGCTCCCACCCAGACTGTCAAGCGCATGCGTAGCACTGAGGAACTGTTCAGCCATTCAAAGAGACACAGATCGGGACCGCCTTAACCCTTGGGGGTTATATGTCTGGGTTTTCCCACGCTTCTTCAGTTTGTTAGGATTCCTGTTAAGTACTAGCAATAAATATTAGAGACCAGTTCCTTGTCTCAGTGTGTTTCCTGGTTGTTAGGACACCTGTGGTCATTCTGTTTCTGTTTATTTGTATTTATTTATTCATCAAATTTTGCCACCGCCCTTCTCCCCCCAAGATAGGGACTCTGGGCAGTTTACAATAAAGCTAAAAAATTAAAATACAATAAAAACAAGATATATTATATAACATATAAATATAAAAAATAGCACCCAAGATGGCAATTAAAAGTTCTGATTCAGATTCATAAATACATGGGGACCACTTTAAGGCGCTAGCCACCCCCAGGATTAACTACCCTCCTTCCTGCCCCAGATGAGATGGCAGAGCCAGGTCTTTAACTTCTTCTGGAAGGCCAGGAGAGAGGGGGCTTGCCTCACCTCTGGGGGAAGAGTGTTCCAAAGGGCAGGGGCCATGGCAGAGAAGGCCCACTTCCTGGACCGTGCCAGACAGCTGTCCCTTGTAGACAGGGTCCGTAGCATGCCCTGTCTGCATGACCAGGTGGGACGGGTCGATGTAATGGGGATGAGACAGTCCCTCAGGTAACCTGGACCCATGCCATGTAGGGCTTGGCAAGGAAGTATCTCTGAAAGGATGACCCAATGGGTCACGCATTGTCTAGTGGATCTGCAACATTCTGAAACAGCACTGAACTCTCTGCAGTTTGTAAAGAACCACTGTCTAGCTACTTTGGGGACTTTTTTTTCCTGATTCTCGTAGCATCTAACTCTATCCTCTGACTCTACATACATAAAGAATGTCTCAGAGGACTTTGCTGTGACCATCTGATGAGTTGATCATAATACACAAAAGCTTATGTGAAAATAACTTTATTTTCTAAAGTGCCATAGGATGCTTTACTGTTGTTGAAGGGCGGTGGGTGGTGAGAAGAATTATTTAAGGATTTGGGTCACATTTCAATGAAAAAAAAAAACAGTGCGTTTAATTACATTTCTATTCCCCATTCATCCAAAGAGCTCAACATGCCATAGAAAGTCTCTATCCTTTTTTATTCAGATAATCACAAAATGAAAGTTTTGTTTATGACGTGAGCTTCATAAACAAGTTGAGATTTCATACTGGCTTCCCCTAATCTTATCCTCTAACCATTATACCATACTGTTTGTAAGTGTAGGGGTTCATCTGGAAAAATCTTCTTGGACTCACAAAGGTACTGCTGTGGTTGTTTCCAAGTAGGTTTGACATTTTACTGGCACTAACTGTTGTGCTCTATTGACATGATTCATAAACATGATGGTAGTTATTTCCACTTTATATTTATAAACAACAGTGCTCAATTCTTCTATCAAAATCAAACTAATACTTATTATTATAATGGTCAATGATAATTCTTTTTAAGTAGCATCTCATGTATCAACTGCAGTATACCTAATCTTCCAACAGCATATCTGAATCTTACATTTTTGTAATAATATTCTGATATAGTAGGATATCAGCGAGGATCTTGTGAAATATAACAACTATATAAATGAACATCATACTGTAACATTTTTACTTTTATTGCTTTATTGTATTTCTTCATAATGCATGCAGCTTTGGAAGGCCCCATTACTAAAGGCAGAATAAAAATAATGTTTAATAAATTTTAAAAATAAATGAGCAGTTGGAACTGACAAACAAGAGTAACCATTAAGCACACTGTTATCTTGGGATCTTTTTGCAGGTGTACAGCATGTAATGATGGAATAAAACAAGGGATAAATTATTTCTGACATGACAGGCAAGATATGAAAAATTATCCCCTTCTCCAATATTTATAACATCCATTGAGCATCAAATTATCTGCTGTATCACATGTAATATTGCAATGGCTCTTGCCAACTGTATGTACATATTTGTGAAAACTAAAAAAAAAAAAAGATGAAAAGGACAGCCTTTCTCAGTCTGACACTCTCCAGATTTGCTGGGGCTGGAAATTTTTGCAATTACAGTCCCCATACATTGGGATAGATGTGGAAGAAGAAAATGATCATATTCTGTTCTAGGAGGACATTAAAAAACCATATAGGAATTGTAGTCCTAACACAGATGGAAGGCACCAGGATGGAGAAGGCTTAACCACAGCAAGTGATATACCAGAAGCTGTAGCCACAATGATCCATCTTGAGGAACACCAATGTATCTTAAACCATGAACGTTACCAGCCTTTCTCCTTGCTGGAAATAGTTTCACTTGTAAGTCTATTTTTTTCTGCAGTTATTGAAACTGCAAATGTATCTCAGTGACACTGCTCTTTCCTTCCACTTCTGGCACCAGGTGACTAACAGCTACGCTCGTGTCTCAGTTTCTGTCCATTAGATAAGCATTTGCTCTTGCCTGTAACAACAGGTGCGGTGCTTCTCAGACTCTTCTGGACTGCATGGGTCATTAAGTGAGAACCTCGCATGTCCACAACGTGGCAAAAGGCAGGAATCCAGGCAAGCAGGCTGGTTAAGGCAAGAGCCCTGGGGGTGAACTATGGGCAGGGCGGCAGATGCCGTGGGCAGGTGCTAGGGAGTACAGGTGGGTTTGTGGCTGCCCCGGGCAGGCACTATGGTGTGCAGGTGGGCAGGTACTACGGAGTGTGGGTGGGTGGGCAGCTGCTGCAGGCAGGCACTAGGGAGTGTGGGCACTACAGAGTGTGGGTGGGTGGGTGCTGCAGGCAGGTGCTATGGAGTAGGGGTGGGCAAGTAGGCAAAAAACAGTGGGAGTGGGAGCGACTTGCAGGAACAACTTGTGGCCTCCTACCAGCTTCCCCACTGACTTTGCTTGTGGGAAATCAGCAGGGAAGGTTGCAAATGGTGATCACGTGACCGTGGGATGCTGGAACCATTGTAACTGCAAGCCAGTTGCCAAGTGCCTGAATTGTGACCACGTGACCACCAGGACTCTGCAATGGCTGCAACTTTGAGGACTGGTAAGTCTCCCTCATTCAGCGCTATCATAACTTTGAACAATCGCTGAATGAGTGGTCGTAACCCAAGGACTACCTGTAACAATAAAAATGAGAGGTGTTTCATGCATTACTATTTTCCCTTTCAATGTTGTTAGTGTAGAAAAAAACCTATTATGTCATACACAAAATTCAATGCAAGTTTTTTTTTCTCCCTAAGAAAAAATACAAAAAATACAAGTAATGAGTAGCATACTCCCTAGCTTAGTTACATGAACTCTTAAGGCCCTTCACTGGTTAAGCTGGAAACAGATTAAAGAGCTGCAGCTAAGTGGAGGATATAAATCTAACAAATAAAAGCCATTTCATGAAGTTAGTAATTAAGATAATTAACAGGAAATTGATCAGTACAGAATGGTCAAATTTGAACTGAATTCTTCATTCCATGTTCTGCATTTATACATCTAGTGCCTTTCCATTTTATGATTTTTGCACTTTAAAATAATTATTCAAAATATCTTACAATCTCAAGGAAGCTGCTGCTAAAAATTCCAGATCTATTATAGAAATATGAAGTTCATACTGGATCCAAGATATTTTTTCAGTGGAATGTTTGACAGATGGTGTGCTCTGACAGAATGACTGCTGTTTAGGGACAGGTAGGCCTCTTAAAGGTGTGTATGTATGTATGTATGTATGTATGTATGTATGTATATATATGTAAGATAAAGAGACATATGAACACAACAATATACCAGTATGGGACAACTGAATTAGAGCATTATTGCAGAAATCAGTAGCAAGAGCAAGATTCTTAAAAGCACTAAAATTTATAAGTTTGTTATTTAAGCTGCAGAATATTAGTATCTATGTAAGAATTTTACAATCTTAGGTGAAGCACTGCTTTTGCTTTTAAATTAAAAAAATGGTGTGAATAGTCAATATTTATCAGCAAGAGTTTCTTTTGGTGATCTGAATCATAGGAAAGAAAACAACTTTTCCTGGCTTCCCAATCACTTGCTCTTACACAAAGCTTTCCTGCATTTCTTTGCCCAGGCTATAATATTCACTTGCTTCCTCATTTGGTCAACTGAACGTAGAATTTTGTTTGGATTCACCAGAACCATCTACTCTATCAAGTTATCGTAAGTAAGATAGACGCTCCCCCCAACACTGCTCCTCCTGAAAGAGTTGACAAGGAGAGAGACATTTTTGTACAGTTGGACCAGAATCCATCCTCCACAATAAATCAGTTATTATTGATCATCAGTGGGGTAATTGTTAAAAGCTGACAACACAGATATTCTATTTTCCTGAGGTCACTTTCTAAGCCTCCTAACTTAGGAACAATATCTGTAACTATTTATGTTTTAAAAATATACATTAAAAGAAAATTTTACAAAGGTTTTAAAAACTACACAAACATAAAAGAAGACGTAGAAAAGGAAAGAAATTGTAAAATGGTAAAAGAAAAAAGTGAAGTATAACAAAAAGGAAAGAAAAAAAAATATCTAAAGAAGTGACTTCCAATCTTCTTTGCAGCAGTTACAAATATAGCAATTACCATCTTCACCCTCCCATATTGCACATCATAGTTCACTTCTTCCATAAACAAACCTTTTTAATCAGTAAATCTCAAAATCAGCAGTTCATGTTTATCCATTTTCAGCAAAAAGTCCATAAAGGGTTTCCAGTCTTTTATAAAAGTAGTTGTAGTTCCCTCCTTAATCAAAAAAGAATTTAACTATTTCTGGATACAATAGCCTCACTGCAGTTACCATATATAAAACCAATCAACCCGAGCCTTTTTAATTGATTGTCCATAAGTCCTAATAAGAAAAGTTCTGGTTTCATCCGCAAGTTAATTTTTAGAACTCTCTGCGTCACCATATGTATTTGTATCCAGTATCTGTTAGCTTTTTCACAAATCCACCATGCATGATAAAATGTCCCTTCATGTTTTTTACATTTCCAAAAGTGATTAGAAGTACCTTTATACATCCTGGACAATTTCTCTGGTGTCATATACCAATGGTACATTATTTTTAAAAAGTTTTCTTTTAAATTTTAAGACAATGTGAATTTCAGACATTTAACCACATTCTCTCCCATTCATCTATTTGAATATTATAACCAAAATTCTTGGCCCATTTACCATGTATTCTTTAACTTTCTCTTTCTCCATTTCAAATATTAGCAAAAGTTTGTACATTTAGCACACATTCATCATTTGTACATAATTCATTTTCAAATTCCATTTTATCATATTTTATTCCTGATATTTTTTTTTTATCTGTATTAAATCTGTGAATATGAGAACCATTGAAAACTAAATCCCTCTGGAGTCAATTCTTCTCTTGATTTCATCTTAAGCTCCCCAGTTTCCTGTGCTACCAAGTCTTCACATGTTAACCCTTTGTCTTTGCCTGCTGTTTCTTTTCTGTAAATGTTTCTTGGGCTTAGGACAACAAAAGGTATTTTTGGGCATAGCCAAGGTTTGTATCTATATGATATTCATAGTATGGCATTCCTAATATAATGATTTTTAAAATCTACATTTACTTTAACTTTAGCATACCATAAGTAACCATGCCACCCAAACCTCAGACCGTGATCTTCTAAATATAAGAGTTTTATTTCTTAACAACAGCAATTTCTTCATCCAAACCAACAGCAGGCAGCAAAATACAGTTTAAAATCAAGTAGTCTCAGTCCTCCTCCCCTTGTCCCTTTTGTTTAAGAAAGCTGACCAGTCATTTTCCTTGGTGAGCCATAACAAAAAACTTTCCCATGAAGGTATGTGCTATTTATTTCATTAATTCCCAGGAACCTAAAGTAAACAAAGTCCAAAAACCTCCCCTGGACCCTTTATATGTTTGAAACTTTTGTAATCCAGATTCTTACTGTGCTTTTTGTTGCAAGTTATTTTTTTTTAAGTCTTGTTCTTTTTCTGTTAAGTACATTATGGGCTGTAGAAACACTCACTGGATGGTCCAGTTAAACTGCTACTCTGAAGACCTCTTTTAGCATTTAACTAGTTGTAATCCAAAGTGATTTAAGAAGTGTGGTTTGGTCCAACCCAGTGTCCTTTAAAAGGCTCTGCTGAGGTTGCAAGTCTGATCCTCCTCCTCATCTCCCAGCTGCTCTTACTTACAAGGTGCCTACAGAGTCCTTTCAGATCCTGCAGGCTTCCTTTTGAGGAGCGGCCATCCAGAGCACATGTGGGCAATCTCTTCGTCTTCTCCTTTCCCCGGAGAAGCTGCACAAGACTGGGTACCTCACCCAATCACAATTCCACCCTCAATGTTGTCTCCGCACCTTCAGACATGTTCAGTCTGCCATTTTCCCCACCCGAAGTAAACAGCCACAACTATTCAAAGAATGGTTTCTGAAAATAGTAAATTATCTCACAGGTATCTGGATTAGCTCATGTGCTTTCTATTTTCTATTTCCTATTGGCTTTCCTTTCCCAACTGTTTGCTCTTGTTATTCTTAATTTTTACAACTTTCTGAATATAGGATTTTTTTTTTTCACACAATACATAATTAACTTTTAAAATTCACTTTCATAAAGTATGACTCCTGGCTTAGTCAGATTTTGAAAATCACAAATATAATAGTTTTAACCATGCTTCTTAGTGAAGTTTCCTGTTACACTTTGTGGAAAAGAAAGTTGGGCTTTGAAAAAGCAGGACAGAAAAATTATTGATGCTTTTGAACTTCGGTATTGGAGAAGGCTTTTGAGAATACTGTGGATAGCCAGGAAAGTAAACAAATTGATCATGGAACAAACTAATCCAGAGTTCTCATTCAAGGCACAAATAACCAGGCTCAACTTACTATATTTTAGATACATTATGCAAAGACCCAGCTCCCTTGTGAAGTTCATTAATACTGGGAAAGATAGAAAGATTAAAAAAGGACCACCAGAACAAATATATAGTGACGGGTGCACCATTAGAAGACCCAAAAGTCCAGGTTGGGGACAGATCATTCTAGAGATGATATATGTGGTCACTAAGAGATGGCACCAGCTTGATGGCACATAATCAATCCAATAATCCTTAGTCAAAGTAACATAATAAAATCCACACATTTAAATAGAAGATGTCTATAAGCTCTAGACATGTTGGCCTTGCATCTGGCAAGTGATTCCTTTTTATCTGGATAGCTAATTCTAAAATGTGGTACTCACGGATTATTTTTCATTTCCTTATACAAGAAGTATTTGGCAAGATTCCCTCTTGTCCCAAATGTTTTTAGTGTCTTCACAAACCAACTTACTATGGTCATCTAGGGATTTATCAGTACGTGGATATTATTCAATTCTTATCTTTTTACTTAAAAGTGAGACATCACTCATGCTTTATTCTAGAGAGAAGACTGTCTTTTTCTGCCTGGAGGAAAGGAACAGTAGACTGATTTCTCCTAACACAAAAAAATGTGGTTGGGGGTTGGGGTGAGAGAACGGGAAAAAAAAGTGAGAATTGAGAATTCTCACTGCAGGCTGAATGTACTAGGATCATCAGCAGATGTCACTGCTTAGAGTCTTCCTCCATTCAAGGAAATCATAGAAAGAGTATCCCTTCTCCACTTTTGTGGAATCCTCTTTCAAGAGAATTTCACAAATATTTAAAGTTGCAATCTTAAATGCCTCCAATACTGTGTACATTTCCTTAGGATCTATTTTGACTTTCCATGGATAGAATAGGATTTATTGCTCATTAAATGGTAATTAGTTTTATCTCTGCTAATGATTTTATACTTTTCTTTTGTAGAACTTGTTGAGAATTGTTTTCATGTTTTAATTCCTCTTACAGTTATTTGATTAATATTACAACTGCCATGAAAATATGTAAAGGGTAGTAGAAACATTCCTGTAATAAATAAAAAATAAAGTTTCAAGAAGCAAGTGACTATCCATATATTGCCTTGTTTTATATAGAATGTTGGTCCATTCTGGAGGGGCTATTAGGTTTTACTTTTTAACTGGGCTAGAAACCAGGAGACCAAGGGTTCTAGTCCTGCCTTAGGCACAAAGCCAGTTGGGTGACCTTGGCCCAGTCGCTGTCTCTCAACCCTAGGAAGAAGACAATGGCAAACCATTTCCAAAAATTTTGCCAAGAAAACTGCAGGGACTTGTCCAGGCAGTCTGAGAATCAGACAAGATTGAATGGATTAAAAAAAAAAAAGATAATATGTTCTATAGTAGTAATGCATGTTATTTTGTACAATCTGAACCACACATTAGTTTATCTCTCCTTATAAGAATTTATGTGGTTCCTAAGCACCATAAAGCAGTAATATGTCTGTTGCTGGTATATAGATAGCATTGGTACATGAAATCTGTACAACTGCAATTGTGTAACCACAATGTTACACAATTGTGTAGCCACCAGTTCTGAGAAAATCAGCATTCTGTACTTAGGATAGATTACCCTACATTCTTTGGCTATTGTGTACCACAATGGAAACTTACAGATTTCTTTCTTTTTAAAGAGTCTGCTCAGCGGATGTTTTTCTTCATTGTTTTATGAACACATTATACATACCTCTCAAGACAGAACTAACTCTTGTGTAATCTAGGTCCATATTAATTCTCTTGTCTAAATGATACATTTCCTTGCATAAACACTCTATGTGTCTCCTCTAATTTTCTCCCTATTTATACCAGGAGTAGAAAGTTATTCATTGCTTTAGCCATTAAAAAAGGGTCAAAGAAATGAATTGTTTAACAAAGGAAATTACACATAATTGCACTAAATGATAAATACTGCATTTATAACAATTTCAGCACTTCTATGAAAAAAATATATAAATTAACTCCCTGCACTGGCAACTTATTCCATTCTAAGTTCTGGATTTAAAAAGATAACTGAGGAAGTAGGTCACAGAATACTACTCTAGTTTAGATACCTTATACATCTATGAAAATGATTCTGCTGAATGACTAGTTGTGGAAAAAAATACATTTTAATTGAAGAACTACATGGATATTGAACAGCAAGCAAGTAATAGGGGAAGAAAGTAAGATACTTTCAAAAAGGAGAAAGAAAGAAAGAAAGAAAGAAAGAAAGAAAGAAAGAAAGAAAGAAAGAAAGAAAGAAAGATTCTGATATGAATTATATCCTCTGTGATAAATAATCCAAGAATGAAAGTAAATGGTTAACTGAACTCTTCTTTATGAGGAAAGGAGTCAAACCACTAACAGAATTTGGCTAAAGAAGGAGTAATAGATAAGAGATGCCAGAAATCACTGAATAACCTGTATAATAGAAAATGAAAGGAAAAAAAAAATGCCACTGGTAATTCTTGTGGCAACCATTCTATGATTAAGCAGTAAGAGCTTCTGTAGATGCAATTTTAAACAGAAATAATTTATAGCCTATAGTATCTGTTCATACATTGCTATTGTTAAATGAAGTTTTTCTCTAAGTAAATGAGGAATAAATAAATTGTAGAAAAGATTAGGCCACTTCTGATCAAATAAACATGATTTTACCACCTGCTATAAGACTTTATAGAAGCTACTTGTTAAACATTTATACTCCTCTTCCAAAAGATTGCCCTCTTCTGTTCTAAATCACTTTCTATACCAATTTTGTAAAAAGAAAAATCAATTTTATATTTCAACATATTTCTACTACATGCAGAAATACATTGAAATATATTATACTGTTATACTTTTTATAATGTATAAACTCTATAATGGGTTTTCAGTATCTGGTGCATGCCTTGGGCTTTCCTTTTCAATTAAGTCACTAGAGTATTTCTGCTACTTGTAGTATTTGAATTTATTTACAATTGTACACATTCAGCATAGATAAGGTAGACAAATAGGTGGAAACTGTATATTTCTAATAGAAATTGCAAAATTCACTCTCCCATTTCTGTTTCTTTCACAGATGTCACAGATGGCAATTAGTCCTGGTTTAGTAAAACTCCTATAAGAATGCATACCTGATGTGTACATAGTTTTGCTGCAGTTTGATCTTTTCTACTATCACATTAAGCTTTATGATCCTAGAATAAAGGTAGCAACCTAGAAATCTATGAAAGTGCAGGGAGAGAATTACACCCTGGAACCAGCCTTGGAGGAAGGAGAACCACTGAAAAACCATGCCTGCCACTCCCAAACCCCTCCCAATCCAGAAGGATACCATGATTGAGGGTATTGAAGGCTACTGAAAAATCAAGGAGGGCCAGGATGGATGCCTATCCTAAGCCCATCACAGGTTATCAAGAAGTGCAACCAGCTGCCTTAACGCTATAAACTGGCTTGAAATGTGACTGAAAGAAATCCAGATTCCTCCAGAGCCCTTTGGAACTGCTAGTCTATCACCTTCTCAACAACAAACCTCCCTAAAAAGGGAAGATTGGAGACTGGACAAAAAGTGTCCAGCACCATTGAATCTAGCAGTGGTTTCTTGAAGAGCGGTGAACCACCACTTCCTTCAAAGCAAGCAGTAACATCCTGTCCCTCAAAGATGCATTCACCACCACTTGAATCCAATTGTATGCCATCTCCTATGTAGGTCTAAAACACAGGGAGCAGAACTCAAAGCCCTAAGGACTCTGTCTACTTCCTTAGTACAATACCTGAATGCATTTGGTATTTTCATTATTCATTAGCATTTACTAAAAGTTATATAAAAGTGACTGAAGTCCAACTGTTGTCATATTGTTACTAATATCAAGTTGTAGTTTATTATATACAGACAGCTACAGATCAATATACAGGATGTATCAAAGTCAGGCCCCATAGAACAACCACAATGTGTTTTATTAAGGAAGTGTTTAGAAGAAAATGGCAATCAATTACAACATTTAAGGAAATTTATATAATAAATTATCCATAGGACCTGACTTTTGGTACATCCTGTATATTGGTCTGTAGCTGTCTGCTTCATACAGACCTACATATACGTATATGTGAAGGTATGAATGCTGTTTGTTAGATTTGTATCCCACCTTTCCTCCAGGAACTCAAGGTGGCTTTCATAGAAATCTCCCATTAATTTTACCCTACAACAACCCTGTGAGATAGGCTAGGATGAGAGTGACTTGAGAGAGGACTTTAATTTGGATCTCCTTGACCCAAGTCTACTATCTTAATCACTACACCACAGTGGGTATGTATAAAAAATGGAGAACATGAGACCTACTCAAAGGAGTCCATAATGCTATAAGAACTTGTTCTAGAAGATTTTAACTTACCATGTCAGAAAATGCCAGAATGAAGACTTGTCTAAGAGAACAGAAGAGACTGCTCTCAAAACACAGAGTGGTTCTCAGAACAAGAGACAGTTCACATGTTAACTAGATGAGGCAACTTTTTCCAGCGAAAAGTAACAAGCTACAACCCATCAAGTCATGCTGGAAGTTATAAAAATGGGTGGAAACAGTAGTACTTTGGAGCTACCACACCAAAGAAGATACTGGGCATGCTAGGCATCTGCCTCGATTCTTCTGGAGCTCAAATCTAGTCTGACCAGCTAAATTTTGAGTTGGATAAGTATGCATGGATGTATACATGTATGTACGAATGAAGCTTTTAATTCAGAAAGTATGAACAATAGCAACTGTAAACCTACATTTGTTTCTATGTAACTTGAGTCTCTAAATAAACAAGAATTAACAACTTTGGAAGTGTTATAAAGACCTTCCATGTGACAGTGTTATGGTAATACATTCTCTGTCTCACTTCTCCAGAATGACAGACTGCATGTTATTACACAAATTGCTGTCTAACACATACTTGAAGAAAGAAGGTGGAAAGAAAAAAAGGCATGCTCTTTTATAATGTGATTAACAAAATGGAACCTGCTAAGCTAAACTTGTCCAACCAGTCTGTCCCAATTCATCAGCTCTTACAGCAATCAATCTGGTTTTCTTTCTTTGGGAGCTGGGGCATGAACACAAATGGTCACTTACATCAAATCCATAATATAGCTGTCAGAAACAGTGTTAAGATGGTAGACAAAATAATGTATGCCCGTTTTGGGTCCTGGAGAAGAAAGGTTTTCTTCCTACAATAGTGTTATCTGCTAAAATTCCTGTTTGTTATAATAATGTTTGTTGTTGTTTATTCGTTTAGTCGCTTCTGACTCTTCGTGACTTCATGGACCAGCCCACGCCAGAGCTTCCTGTCAGTCGTCAACACCCCCAGCTCCCCCAGGGACGAGTCCGTCACCTCTAGAATATCATCCATCCACCTTGCCCTTGGTCGGCCCCTCTTCCTTTTGCCCTCCACTCTCCCTAGCATCAGCATCTTCTCCAGGGTGTCCTGTCTTCTCATTATGTGGCCAAAGTATTTCAGTTTTGCCTTTAATATCATTCCCTCAAGTGAGCAGTCAGGCTTTATTTCCTGGAGGATGGACTGGTCTGATCTTCTTGCAGTCCAAGGCACTCTCAGAATCTTCCTCCAACACCACAGTTCAAAAGCATCAATCTTCCTTCTCTCAGCCTTCCTTATGGTCCAGCTCTCTCAGCCATATGTTACTACGGGAAACACCATTGCTTTAACTATGCGGACCTTTGTTGTCAGTGTGATGTCTCTGCTCTTAACTATTTTATTGAGATTTGTCATTGCTCTTCTCCCAAGGATTAAGTGTCTTCTGATTTCCTGACTGCAGTCAGCATCTGCAGTAATCTTTGCACCTAGGAATACAAAGTCTTTCACTGCTTCTACATTTTCTCCCTCTATTTGCCAGTTATCAATCAAGCGGGTTGCCATAATCTTGGTTTTTTTGAGGTTTAGCTGCAAGCCAGCTTTTGCACTTTCTTCTTTCACCTTCATCATAAGGCTCCTCAGTTCCTCTTCACTTTCAGCCATCAAAGTGGTATCATCTGCATATCTGAGATTGTTAATGTTTCTTCCAGAGATTTTAACTCCAGCCTTGGATTCCTCAAGGCCAGCTTGTCGCATGATGTGTTCTGCATACAAGTTGAATAGGTAGGGTGAGAGTATACAGCCCTGCCGTACTCCTTTCCCAATCTTAAACCAGTCCGTTGTTCCGTGGTCTGTTCTTACTGTTGCTATTTGGTCGTTATACAGATTCTTCAGGAGGCATACAAGATGACTTGGTATCCCCATACCGCTAAGAACTTGCCACAATTTGTTATGGTCCACACAGTCAAAGGCTTTAGAATAGTCAATAAAACAGAAATAGATGTTTTTCTGAAACTCCCTGGCTTTTTCCATTATCCAGCGGATATTGGCGATTTGGTCTCTAGTTCCTCTGCCTTTTCTAAACCCAGCTTGTACATCTGGCAATTCTCGCTCCATGAACTGCTGAAGTCTACCTTGCAGGATCTTGAGCATTACCTTACTGGCATGTGAAATGAGTGCCACTGTTCGATAGTTTGAACATCCTTTAGTGTTTCCCTTTTTTGGTATGGGGATATAAGTTGATTTTTTCCAGTCTGATGGCCATTCTTGTGTTTTCCAAATTTGCTGGCATATAGCATGCATTACCTTGACAGCATCATCTTGCAAGATTTTGAACAGTTCAGCTGGGATGTCGTCGTCTCCTGCTGCCTTGTTATTAGCAATGCTTCTTAAGGCCCACTCAACCTCACTCTTCAGGATGTCTGGCTCTAGCTCACTGACCACACCGTGAAAGCTATCCCTGATATTGTTATCCTTCCTATACAGGTCTTCTGTATATTCTTGCCACCTTTTCTTGATCTCTTCTTCTTCTGTTAGGTCCTTGCCATCTTTGTTTTTGATCATGCCCATTTTTGCCTGGAATTTGCCTCCAATGTTTCTAATTTTCTGGAAGAGGTCTCTTGTCCTTCCTATTCTATTGTCTTCTTCCACTTCTGCGCATTGCTTGTTTAAAAATAATTCCTTATCTCTTCTGGCTAACCTCTGGAATTTTGCATTCAATTCGGCATATCTCCCACTATCACTGTTGCCTTTTGCTTTCCTTCTTTCTTGGGCTACTTCTAGTGTCTCAGCAGACAGCCATTTTGCCTTCTTGGTTTTCTCTTTCTTTGGGATGTATTTTGTTGCCGCCTCCTGAACAATGCTGCCAACCTCTGTCCAGAGTTCTTCCGGGACCCTATCTACTAAGTCCAATCCCTTAAATCTATTTTTCACCTCCACTGCATATTCCTTAGGAATATTAGTGAGCTCATATCTAGCTGATCTGTGGGTCTTCCCTAATCTCTTGAGTCTGATCCTAAATTGTGCAAGAAGAAGTTCGTGATCGGAACTACAATCAGCTCCAGGCCTTGTTTTTACCGACTGTACAGATGTCCGCCACCTTTGGCTGCAAAGGATGTAATCAATCTGATTTCGGTGTTGTCCATCTGGTGAAGTCCATGTATAAAGCCGTCTCTTAGGTTGTTGGAAGAGATGAATTAGCCGTCTCTTAGGTTGTTATGCAGAGTGAATTGTCTTGGCAAAATTCTATCAGCCTATGTCCTGCTTCATTTTGTTCTCCCAGGCCATACTTACCTGTAATTCCAGGTGTCATTTGACTGCCCACCTTAGCATTCCAGTCTCCTGTGATGAAAATAACATCTCTTTTAGGCGTGTTGTCCAGTAGGTGCTGCAGATCCTCATAGAACTGCTCTACTTCAGCTTCTTCAGCATTTGTGGTTGGGGCGTATATTTGGATCACTGTGATGTTAGATGGCTTGCCCTGAATTCGAATTGAGATCATTCTGTCGTTTTTTGGGTTGTATCCAAGCACTGCTTTAGCCACTTTACTATTAATTATGAAGGCTACTCCATTTCTTCTGTGGTCCTCTTGTCCACAGTAGTAGATCTGGTGGTCATCTGATGTGAAGTGGCCCATTCCAGTCCATTTCAGTTCACTGACGCCCAGAATGTCTATCTTTAATCTTGACATCTCACCAATAACCACATCCAATTTGCCCTGGCTCATAGATCTTACATTCCAGGTTCCAATGGTTTGTTGATCCTTAGAACATCGGATTCGCCGTTCACCACCAGCACCGTCGGCCGCTAGCCATCCTTTCGGCTTTGAGCTAGCTGCGTCATCACGTCTGGAGCTAGTTGAGCTCATCCTCTGTTCCTCCCCAGTAGCATTTTGACCATCTTCCGACCTGGGGGTCTCATCTTCCGATGGTATACCGACATATCTCTGGTTGTACTGATCCATTTAGTTTTCACGGCAAGAATACTGGGGTGGGTTGCCATTACCTTCCCCAGGGATCGCATTTAGTCTGACCTCTCTTTCATGACCTTCCCGTCTTGGGTGGCCCTTCACGGTTTAGCTCATGGCATCACTGAGGTGCTCAAGCTCCAGCACCACGACAAGGTAACGATCCTTTGCTGAAGTATAATAATGTATCCCACAGCATTTCAACAGAATGGTTCCAGAGGCTTTACTGAGTTAAGTCACAATGAGTTGAAGTCCTACAAGAGACACTGAGAGGTACAGAAGGACAAAGTGTTCCATTCAAACCATCTCTTCCATTTTTACCTGAGTAAACCGCTGAGCTGCTGAGCTTGCCGATTGGAAGGTCGGCGGTTCAAAACCGTGTGACGGGGTGAGCTCCCGTTGCTAGTCCCAGCTCCTGCCAACCTAGCAGTTCGAAAACATGCAAATGTGAGTAGATTAATAGGTACCACTTCGGTGGGCAGGTAACAGCATTCCATTTAGTCATGCTGGCCACATGACCACGGAAGTGTCTACGGACAAACGCCAGCTCTTCGGCTTTGAAACAGAGATGAGCACCGCCCCCGAGAGTCGGACACAACTGGACTTAATGTCAAGGGAAGCCTTTACCTTTACCATAATCTTAGCACTTTACCTATATTTCTCTGTCTCCCTCATAGTGATTGCTCACAGCTAGGTAAGAGGCAGGAAAACAACCTGATGTAACAATGCACAAAAAGATCTTAAAACACACACATTCTAATTATTTGGCATTACTCCTTACATATGCTTAGATCTGTGGCCAAGAAGGGTAATCCCATGTATGTATAGTGGGATAATACAATAGGACCAAAATAGAACAAAATGTAGAAGAGTGGATCTCCCTCTCTCCACACCCAAAGCAGAGCAGGCCATATTTATTATATTGATATCTATTCCTGTCCATATTACCTGAGAAATAAGTCTCAATGTATTCAATAGAATTGTCAGGTGTGCTATGCATGGGACTGAAGTCTTAATCTTTCCCTTAGGGAAAACAGTCCTTCTGTACAGCATTAGTAGTACAAGCCACCACTTCTTCACACCTCATGCCAAGATGAACAGCATCAGCTTCCCAAGAGGTATCTCAGGAGTGCACACTGACACCAGATTGAGCTGAAGAGCAGCAGGTACCTGGAAGAAATAAGAAATGCAGTTTTCTGACTTATTTGAACAAGGGGTTACTGCACTGAGGAATCTGTCGCCCTGCTAGGCCAATACATCCTATGACCTTGTCCAAAGGTTAAGCAAGAGGAACAAAAATCCAAAGAGCGAGAGGAAAAGCCACAGCAGCTATTCCTTGCAGTTATATTTCTAAAAGGGAAAGGACATTCTGCATGGCCAGTATCACTCCTTCAAGCAGGCAGTGATCCTTCATTGAGAAGATTCAACAGGTCCAATGCTCAATTTTGCAAAATCCACAAGGAGTGGGTATGCCTTGAGAACTGAGCAACAATGGCAGTAGTTGCTTTCTGCATCCAGTCTTGAGGCCCCATTGGGGAAAAAAAAAGATAAATTGATTGGCCCTTGGACCAACAGATACGATAACTTGCCTACTAGCAATCTTATGGTCTCCCAAAAGCAATAATGTCCATATGTTAGACTTCAATCTTTCTGGTTCTTTGCAGGTGACTTACAGGGATGAAAAAGAATGTCTGCCTCCTGTTTTAACACTAGGAGCAATCCTTGCCCTCAGCAATAATGCTGACATGAAGAAAGTTTGGAGTAACCAAAAGCAAATTTTGTGAGCCATGTTCAGCTCTGATACTCAAATATCTAGGCTAGAACTCTGTGGTTCTAACTGCATCTTTCTGTCCTTTAAATTTGTAGATCTCAAAAGTCTATTGAAAAAAGAAAAGAAGTAAATGACTGAAGGGTACCCAATTCTGCTTTAGGCTGAGCCAGGGGACTCAATTTTTCTTCCAGAGTGCCCAGAATCACTTTTCTCCGCAAGTCTCACTGCCTATACGGCTGGTGGTGAATAAAATAGTATTGGTAATCGAAGGGTTATCTCCCGCCCATCCCAAACCGTGCTGCTGGGCACTGTCCATACTCAGGGATCAAAGCTTCGCTCACATCCAATCTCCGCTCCCAAAGTATACGCCCAAGATGGGCCAGTCAGACCCAGATCTGGTTCCTCGCCGCATTTTCCCGCCAAGGGCGAACAAGCCTCCAAGCTACCCTCCCACTTCTCGCTCCAAAAAAGAGAGACACCGGACTCGCTCGACGCTCACCGAGGCATTGCGCGCGAGTCCCTTTCCCGCCCGCCCTCTTTGCTGCCTCCCCACAGGGATCTTCCCGAGCTTTCGCGTTTATAATCCAGACAAACTGCACGCCGCGTCTTTCCTGCTCTGCCTCCCTCCCGTTCCTCAGCCAGCCAGCCAGCCAGAAGCCCACTCACCCACCCATTCCAGGGACACGAGCGCGAAAGAAAGTCGCACCCAAGCGCCGCCTGACTGCGGTGGAGGAGTGAGCTCGACAGACATTCGCCTGGGGGTGTGGTGTTCTTTCCTGGCCGCCTCTCTCTTGCTCTCCTGTGCTTTGCGGGTGTGCGCGCGTGTAGAGCAGGCTCCCGAAGCGGAAGCAGAAGGCGGTGGCGTCGGAGAACCGGAGTCGTGGAATGTCCCTGTGCTCCGCCTGCCTCCCGAAGTGGAGATGAGCCAGAGCCAAGGCAAAGAACGCCTCTCTTAAAGACTCCGGAGCCAGGATGGTGCACCTGCGGCAGCCTTTACCTCTGGTTGTGGTGGCACAGAGTTTCTTCCTCCCGCTCGTAAGTCCGCTTTGCCTGGGGCGACTCCCTCCTCCCCTCCTCGTTTCAGCCGTCTCTGCGGAGGCTGCGAGGCTAACGCGTTCGGATTTTGAGGGCGTGCGGGCGCCTTTATCTTTGCCGGCTTCTTTTCTTGCCGTTTGATGCAAGCTTAGACGTTCCTCGTACGTTTGCCATCCTTCGGGATGAGTTTAACGGGAGGTGTTTGCTTTGAGATGGGGTCGTAGTTCCCCAGCTCGTCCTGATCTCCCCACCCCCTTTCCCTTTTTGCAAGGGAGCAGGGCTCGCCTGCCTCTCCTCCCGCGGTCGGAGTTCGGCAGTGTCGCGGGAGCCCCCTCTTGGCGCCCTTGGTGTGCAGAGGAGGTCGTGGGAGGCTTGGGCTTGGCGCGGCGCTGAAAACTTTCTTCGACAGCCACGGGGAAAGCCGCTCGTTCTTGGCCGGACCCGGGTTTCCGAATATTGCGGGCCTTTCAGTTCGGGAACCCGAGAGCCTCCTGTCTGGGGCCGCGGTGAGGAAAAAAATCATGCGCAGCACTCGCCGCCTTCCGATTGCCCTTACGAGTATAAGGAGGCAAACGGGGCTTTGTTTTAAGTCAACCGCGTCGTCCCGAAGTTCTCCCTTTCCCATTTTTCACTGGGAACCCCGGAGAAGCACCTGCGTTGTCCAACATTTTGAATATTCTCAGTTTGGGTCTGAAGGGTTAGAATGGAGCATCCATTGCTGAATTACTGTTACTGGGACCAGTACGCAGGACCTTTGATAGGAAATTAGCAACTTTTTTTCAATTATCTGGATAGGTTATGGCCTCACAGACAGGAATTTGCAGCTTCCTTTGCCCAGAATGCTCAACTGACAAGAGTTAGTTCATTTCTTGAGCTGATCATCTAGGGTGACAGAAACTCCTTCTTCCACAGGAGGGTTCTGTGGTGATTTTTCGTAAAGAAGATCTAGGCATTCAGTGATTACGAGGGAGAATTTAGAAATGTGTTCATATACCCAAACATTATGGAAGAATCTTAAGGGACCAAAGACTAGTCAACTTTTTAAAGTTGGCTTTAGATGTAATTGGTCTGGATATCATTTCCTTTTGATATAAGATTTACTTGTAAACCTGAACTTTGTATGATTTTAGTTCATTGCTCAGATATTAAACATTCTTATATAATTATTTGTCATTTATATAACTGGATACAGCACTTATTTACAATGATGTGACTATGTTTAACTGGATTTACTGCTTTTAGGTGGGAGTAAACATTTTTACAGCCCAGTCAGGCTAAGGAGATGGGTGGGGGTAAACAGGATTGTAGCCTAAAATAAAGGACAAAAGCTTTGTGACTGTACTAAGTGAAGAATACTGAATGCAGTTGTAATATACTTTAGAGAATAAATAAATGACTTTAGATGTTAAATATATGGCATATTGTGTCAAAAGAAGAAAAAGCACTGAAATATCCGGTTTTGCTAAAGAAAAGCATTAAAATCTGGTATTGCAATTAAACTTTAAACTTTTACTTTTAAAAAAAATCACCATCCTTTTTTCAGGAAAATGTTAACTGCTTGCACACAGAAGGATGCAAAGTTTTGTTTTCATCCCAGTTGTATGCAACCTGAAATGGTATGTGTATGAGAGTTTGTATTACTGTAGTCAATAATGGAATAGGTAATAAACCTTGAAGGGATTAAATAGCCTTCTTAAGAGCTGATTCTAATATTACAGTAGGAGTTGATTGATTAGTTTTTTGAGAAAGCTTATTTCAAGTCCTAATCCTTTTCTAAGATTGTGCTTGTCTTGTAAGGTTGTGGGACTTTCTCTTTCTTTTGCTTTGGTGTTTTATAATAGCAATGAAATGCAAAGCTGCAGTCTTAGGATAAGGCACATACTTTCTTTCATAGTGCTTTCCTTAAAAAAAAAACAATAAAAGCCTGTGTATACGCTTAGAATAGTTTCCAGCTAAACATAACATAGGGGTTAAGGATATGAATGGGAAATAGTGAATGGAAAATGCTACATTGAAATTTCCCTGTAAAAAATCTACTAGATGTATGAGGGACTGATTAAATCTTCCAGCAGGCATTGGTTTTATTTCACATATGATTGAAACAATACTGTTTGTACTGCTTTACATCCTCTGCCGTGTATGTGAGTGCTACTTTGAAGGATCAAGACATTTCAAAAGCATGTAGAGAAAATTGTCTTCAGCTGGTCATATGATATAACTATTCATTAATAGTTCATTTTTATGTTTACATAATTTGAATCTCACTGAGAAACTTCCTTTAACACTTTTCTTGTGCATATTACTTTAATCAGTTGTCATTCAGACCTGTATATGCATTAGGAATTAAGTTCTAATAAACTCTGTAGATTTAGTCCCAGTTAAATGAATATAGGATTATGTTGTGCTTTCCAGCTATGGCATCAATTAGCTGTAGTAAATGTATTAGATACCTTTGAAAGTAGTGAAAACAATGTATTGTTAGATAACAGCATTGCATAGATTTTTGCAACTATATTTAAAAAACTTTCACTTATTTTCAGACTTTTTCAATGATTAAATGTCTTCCAAACATTGACAGTATTCAAAAATATTGTGAAAACTGGCAAATATAAACATAGAAAAAAGCCTGTACATGATAACCAACACTTATCTTAATGAGATAAATGCTATTTAAATAGTAAACTGAAACTTATTTTATAAATTTGATGAAGACTACCATCAGTAGTCTTCATCAAGTGCAGAATTAAAAATGCAATTGTTGAGTACAGTATTTTATAATCAGTGGAACAAATCAAAGTTCCATTTTTACTTTGTGTACGCTGTTTAAGTTCACAATCCTGATTGCTGGCTTAACGTATGCTGTTTTTTTTAAAAAAAATGTTTTACAGTGATTCAACTACCTTTTTTTTTTTTGCCTTGTAAATAAAGCAGTCTGTTTCTGCTGGTAAGTAATTAATACATCTACAGTATCCTTTGTATACCATATAGCAGCAAAGGTTATACACTATATATATATTTATGAATCATTTTTACCACAATAAAATGGCAGTCTTATGATCCCTTAATGAACATTAGCCCTGGTGGTAATTAGTTCTGAGGAAAACAGGAAACTTCTAAAGAAATTTACATCATAGTATATTATTGATGTTTCTAAAAATACAGAGGGTGCACTTAAAGTAGGCTGTAAAAGGTATGGCACAAATTGTATGGAAAAATAAAATTGTACATCTTGCATTTTTCCTGTATGTTAGATAGTGGATAGCCATCAAAAAGCTAATTTATTATAATTCACTATGTGCTAATATGGTAGTCAATATATGCCAAAATAATACTACCATGCCCAGTCAATAATCACCTAGCGATTAGCTAAATAGTAACAAAAAGAGAAGATTTATCCAGAATTAATGTCAGTGACTACTGTTGTTTTAAATCTAATGTTAATAGTCATTGAGCTTTTCTATTGTAACAAATTATTCAGTGCTATGTTAATAAATAGGACGCAGGGGCAAGGGAATTGAGGTTTCTATCTATAGGAAAGTGTCTTATAAAAGAGACTTTTATGACCCATTCCTCAAGGCAGTGCTGTTAATGTTGAATCAAGCATGTTTATCATTTCCTTGCATTATTTATCATTATTTATCTTTTATCATTCCTGCAATATAATGCAAACATGCATTATTTTCCTAGGTATTCCATTTTTCTTACTTATTCTGTTTACAAATAAAAAATATAGTAGTACATATTTCAGCAGAGTCATTTTGCAAAATGAACTTTAAATAAGGTTTCTGTTTTAAAAACTGGCATGAGACATTAAATGCTATTTCTTAATTTTTCTATTAAAAGTGTACTTTGTTGCTAGAAATGAATATCAACATACCTATAATATAATGAATGCAGTTAATTATGCTATAATGTAGTTCACCCAACACTTTTAAAATCTTGTATTTCATAAAGGTATAAAAAACAAACTTACATGTTCTCAAATGTGTCTGTAGTTCATAGAAGTGCTGATGTCTCTATAAAGATATAGATGTACTTTGGAAATATGTATTACTTTTCTTTGTTTAAAGCATTTTCTATAATGGGAAGGAAAGGAGGTTCTGTAAACATAGTAACATAGTAAATATGCCATTTACTAGTCTCATTCATATTTTTCAAATTTTGTGGCTAAAAGCTATTTGTATTTCAGCTTTGATTTAAAAGAAGAAAGGAAGAAATGTGATGGCCAGTTTGGTTTTTAAAAAAGACATTACTTTTCTTGGTGTAAATGTAGCCTAAGGTGCTTTATTATTCAGGTATTTCTTATACATATGCAAACATACATGTAAAAACCACCATTTAAAAAAAGAATGTTATATGTCTCATGTATAAGAGATTAGCCCTAATATTGACCAATAACATTTTAAAATAGAATATGGAGATAATTTCACCTAAATATGGACAAAATATTTAATTGTGTCATTAAGCACTTCTGAGGTGTTAATATTCTGAAGATATTGTGAAGAATTAGAAGGCAATATATTTAAAATAGAATTTGACACCGAGTATATATGAAAATCCAAAAGGCAGTTTTCCATTCCTTGGTTCACTTCTCTTAGTCTGTTGCCATCTCTCCTTGCTCCATGACTACACACAGCTCTTCTTTCTATGTTGCAATCATCCACTATTATCCTTCCCAGTTATCCCTAGATAAGAATGGCACTATACTGTTTCCAAGAGCCAGTGTGGTATAATGGTTAAGGCACTAGGCCAGAAACCAGGAGACTGAGAGTTCTAGTTCCGCCTTAGACACAAAGCCAGCTGGGTGACCTTGGGCCAATCACTCTCTCTCAGCCCTAGGAAGCAGGCAATGGCAAACCACTTCTGAAAAACCTTGCCAAGAAAATTGCAGAGACTTGTCCAGGCAGTCTCCAAGAATCAGACACAATTGAATGGATTAAAAAAAATATACTGTTTCCAGAGTACTAATGGAGTCTGATATTTGTCTTGTATGAAACAACTAAAATAGCTGAACAACGATTAATGGGCTACAAAATGGGGGGTTTCTATCATTCTTCCTTCGAAATCATAGAAAGAAGCTCTAGCTCCCATTCCTTTGGTTACAGGTTTGGTCAAACCTCATTGTGCTGATGCTAAGTGAAGTAACACTGGTATCTAACATCTTCATTTGCAGGCTTGAATTCTCCTCCTTACTGATTTATTGGCACTATAGCATTATGACAAATACATAGATGTTTGTTGACCATACATTACTTACAATCAAAAGTCTAGAATACAGTCAGAACTTGCATGAAAACAGTTTACAATGCCATTAGCTGTCTGGAGGAATTCTCTGAGGTTGAAGAATGGTCTGATGAATCCTCCCCGCTACCTGAAACTCAGGTCTTTCAGAAGAGGAATTGTCAGGCTGGTCTTTGCAGCATTACCAGCAACAACTGATCTATAGCTGGAAGCTATGCAAAGCAAAGTCTGTAAATTATGGGTTAGGTAGGACTTTGAGCCATATATCTTCTTGTGATGGCTGGGAGCATCCAGTCATGTCTGGAGATGTCAGACGGGCTATAATGCTTTATAAATGAATGAATGAATCCAGAATTATTTGGGAAATCAGAATTGGGAAATTGGAAGAAAAAGAAACTAGATAAAGAGAACCCAGTTAAACAAATGAGTCAAAAACATTATACTTGCTCATTTATTTATTGAGGAAAATGGTCCAAAGCGATATATTTGTGTGTGGCAAAAGTAGGTGATCTGCTTTTCATTTAAGCCAAAAAGTTCTATTTTGGTCTCATCTGTGCACAGAATATTCTTCCAATAGCCTTCTGGCTTATCCATATGGCCTTTTGCAAACTGTAGACAGGCAGCAATGCTCTTTTTGGAGGGTAGTAGCTTGCCACCTTGCCATGCACACCATTGTTGTTCAGTGTTCTCCTAATGGTGGTCTTACGAACACTGACATTCGCCAATGCAAAAGAGGGCTTTAGTTCCTTAGATATTACCCTGGGGTTCTTTGAGACCACCCAGATTATTAAACACCTTTGTGTGATCTTGGTTGGTTGACCACTCCTGGGAGGGTAAAAATGGTGTTGAATTGCACAATCTTCCTGATAGTGGACTGGTGGAGTCCAGATACTTTGGAAATAGTTTTGCAACCTTTTCCAGCCTGGTGAGCATCAACAACTGTTTTTCAGAGGTCCTCAGAAATCTCCTTTGCTCAAGCCATGACACCCTTCCAGATACCTGTGCTGTGAAGATCAGACTTTGATAGTGAATACCCAGAATTCTGTTCTGTAAATAAGGTAGGACCTCCCATGCTCACACCTGATTATCATCCCATTGATTGAAACACCTGACTAATTTCCCCTTTAAATGAACTGATAATCCTAGAGGTTCACATACTTTGCCCCATACAAATATGTAGCTTTACATCATTTTCCTCAATAAATGTTTAATGTATAATGGGATGGATATATTTTTGTAGTATAATGTTTTTGACTCATTTGTTTCATTGGGTTCTCTTTATCTAGTTTTAGGACTTGTATGGAAACCAGAGCACATTTTAGGTCATACTTATGCAGAAATATTGAAAATTCAAAAGGTTCACAAACAGGGGACCCAGGAATTCTTTTTGTTAACTAACAGGTTCCACAGCCTGACCAAGAGTATGTTCCTGTTCCTTCAGTGCATCTATGTCCTTTTCCATTCTTCCAATATAATTTACATCTGAAAGAATTCTCCCACAGGTTTTTTTAAATAATTCTAAGGTGTATGTGAGTTAAATAAAGGAACCACAAAATATTTATCTTGCAAAACATGGTATGCGGCCAGGTTACTTGTGAGATCATCCCTCCCCAGTTGTATCTATCCATCCTATTGTATCTGACAGGAGAGGCATGCTCTGCATCCCATCTATTAGGGAGTGTCATTTGGCAGTACCCAGGAAGAGCACATTTTCTGTCACGGCACCTGCTCTCTGGAAAATCATTCCCCTGGAAATCAAATTTGCCCCAACCATGCTGGCTTTCTGTAAGGCCTTAAGACCTGGTTTGGTTACTGTACCTGGGCCCAGGATGTATGGCTGAGCCCATATCATGGTTGTTTTAATTGTTGCTTGTTTTTTTACCTTCGCTGCTGTATATGTTATTATTTTGTTATAATGTTTTTCACTTGTTTTTATTCATTATTATCCTCCCAGAGTTATGTATTTAGAGATGGCAGGCTGAAGAAATGAACGAATGAAAAATAAATAACTACTACAATGGTCTGTCATTACATATTGTTACCAGTGCACCAATAAATGGACACTGCATTAACTCTACTTATATTAAGAGAACCCTTGTTTTAACAGATGGAAGTTCTTTTCCAGTCTTGGCATTCAGGCAGAGGAGTCACACTTGACAGGGAATGTTGCCTCCCTCAAAAACAGAGTGCAATTACTGTATGTGTTGCAGTATTCCAAACTTATCAGCTGTAAGCTTCAAAAGGAGCCCTATTCAGCAAACATAAACCAACTTACTCAAAATATTTGAGATACAATTTGGCAATTTCTGCTGCAGCCCTTTTTCTTTTAATATTTTGCAATATAAAAGTCCTTATTTTTTAATGTTTGTATGTTATATAATAAAGACGTAGGGATCAGAACGAGAATGTGATATAGCTACTTCCTTTTTTCTATTTTCAAATTGCCTTTTTAAAACTGAATCACCCTATATTGTAATAAGAAAACACTTATTCAGTGAAAATATTGTGACCCATGAATGGAGTGTTACTTAAAAACTAAATGAAATAAATTAAAGCCACTAGGTTAAGGTACCAGACTAGAGACTGGGAGTTCTAGTCCTGCCTTAGGCTCAAAACCAGCTGGGTGACCTTGGGCCAGTCCCTCTCTCTCAGCAGTACAAAGAAGGCAGTGGCAACCCACTTCCAAAACTCTTGCCAAGAAAACTGACAGGCCCAGGCAGTCGCCAGGAGTCAACACTGACTTGAGGGTGCACACACACAGGTGCATGCACAGACACACACACACACACACAAAAGCAGCCTTAGAGCTAGTATATGTAATTGCTACTGTTTATGAAAAAAATATTATGTAGTTGCTTGGTTTATTTACTCATATGTGACTGGCTTAGAAACTTAATTGGACTATATAGCAATTTAGTTGGGCTATATAGCAATTTAAAATAATTTGCAGTAAGTGAAACTGAAATGTAGGGATAGGAAAAATACTAAAATTTGTTGCAAAAATGTACAGATTAGTGGACTAGGTATAAAAAATAATAACCTTTACTTGTCTTAGGGAAATGATTTGTAAAAGAAATGATTATCATTCCTTGCTTCAGTAATAGCTAGCTCAAATTCTGCCGAGTGTTGTACTACTGTTGACTAACCAGTTTAGTTCTCTAGAGGTTTGTCCCATAAAAATCATCAGTAGAAAAGGGATAAATTTAAGGAGGTCTGGAGAGAATGGAAAAGAAGGAAAGGAGCTGATAAAGTTAATTACTTCATGCCTTTTTGAAGAAACAATCTATTGAATGGAGGAAAGAAGACGACTTTTAGTATAGGGGTAGAGTCATCACAGACATCTGCAGGTGATATTAGCCCAAAGAGCATAGATTCTGCAAATTACACAGAACTCATTTTGTCAATTTCATAACTGGTTTCTTACAGTATCTGCTAAAGTCCCTCATACATTCCAATAGTACAGTACAAAGTAGAGAATTTATCTAAATGGATGCCTTAAATCTACAAAATACTAAATTTTTAGAAAGATTGTTTAGTCTAAATGGGAATCCCCCATTTTTAACTAAATGTGGTAACCAAATTGAGCATAAGTAGATTTGAAAGAGAATTTTAACATTACACTAGATTGTCATCTGTCATCAGTAAAATGCTCTAGTCAAATACTTTTATGAATATAGATGTTCTGATGGCCTTTGGAAAAACTGCCAGGATTTAGTTGTTCCACAGAGCTTTTGAGAACACTTGTTGCCCTATGTGTGATGCATAATATAATACACCATCATATTATAATTTTTATCATTTTTTAAACATTTTATGTTGAGTGTGCATTATAGCTTTTAAACTTTGTTATACTTTCATGATTAGAAACTGCCCAGAAACATACAGTTTTGGCAGTACACAGTTTAAATAAGTGAATAAATAAATCCAGAAGAGGTTTCAGTTTAAAAAAAAGTCTATGGCATTAGCAGCTTCAGTATTTCAGAGTGATGCATGCAATTTTGGGAAATATACATATAAGGTATCACTTCCAAGAAGGTGTTTTTGTCAGCCTCACTATGTAGACCAGACCTTGGGAATAGGTTGGCTGAGAGACAATGACTGGCCCAAAGTCATTCATTGAGATGTCATGGCTGAGGATGGACATGAACATAGGTGTCCCCCATCCTAACCCAACACTTAATAACATGTATTTAAGAGTATTACATGGGAATTTCAGTCTGCACAATTCATTAACAAATTTGGATCACAGAATTTCTCAGACATATAGCCCAAATTAATCCTGATGGAAATTATTTGCAAAGCCAACTCGACTTCTGATTTTTGCAACTGTCATTTTTAGTTTGTGAAACAGTTTGTCATGAAAAAGGCAATGTTTAAATGGGACAAACTGCAGAGATAAACAGCTCTCAATACAAGAAGAGAGATCACCAGTCAGTCAATTGACAATCTAGATATTCGGGAAATATTTCTGTGTGCCAGAAGAGTATCAGAAAGATATAAAAGGGAAACATGTAGCTTGAGAGTTATTTCGTTCAGTTGTCCAGAAGTTTGTTTTCCACTGCTTTTTGTTTTAGACAGAATGGTGTTAAAAATATCTGAAGCAGCATTCAGGAGGCATCTTAATTTTTTATTTTTGCCCCCATGTGCCAAAAGATATGAGAGTTATATTATGACATCACTGCAGAAGTATGGGCAGTATTTTCAGCCCTTTTTGGAAAATGTAGGTAGTTTAAAAGTGGAACGGATGCATCATATCTGTTTCTTTGCAGACAAAAATCCTACATCTGATACCATGTATTAGGTTTTTTTAATACAATTTTTATTAAGAATTTTAATTACAGTAGTAAAAACTAATACAAACTAAACTCAGAGAAAGAGAAGAGAATGGAAAGAAAGAATTAAAAATGTAAGAAAAGAAAAAAAGAAAGAAGAAAAAGAAAAGAGAATATAATAAAGAAAAAGAAAAAATATATAAAGAAGTGACTTCCAACCTTCATCACAACAAGTATAAACGAATTTGATAACACTTCACATCCTGTAAGGTTAAACAGATACCTCTTTATCTCCTATCTCTTGCCTTATTTATAAGCAAATCCATAAAATATCAACTTTTCAATCCTGGTCTCAGCAAAAGTTCCATAAAGGGTTGCCAGGACATTGCAAAAAAAAAAAAAAGTCTTATTTTAACCTTGATTAAATAAACCAACTTTATTTTCCTTCCTTTTACTTCTAAGAGTTTTAATCTTTAATTCAATCAAATATTATCATATGATTTGATTTTTCTTCAATTCTTCATCCCGTTGCACAGATTTCTTCAAGGCTTTAAAAAACCTCTTTTGTGAATCCATTAAGAAAACTTTTCAGGTCATTCTCTTGGTTTATCATTTGTATTTCCCTTTTAATTTTTAAAACTTCTGCAAGATTGTTTTGTACAGTTCTAATCAAAATTATTCAACCCCCATTGCAAATCAGGTTGACTGTCAAAATATACAGACTTTCAGCTGTTTGCAATGAACAAATCAAACAAAAGCAATTGAAATAGCTCAACACAATGAATGCTTCAAGTGGTGTCCCCAAAGTCACCTGAAAATGCAACTTATAATGACTTCTCCAGTCTCAAAATTATTCAACCCCTTCATGGCAAGCATCTTCAGTACTTAGTAGAGCACCCTTTTGCTGTTATGACCTGCTGCAAACAAGATGCATAGCCAGACACCAGCTTCTGGCAGCGTTCCTGAGGAATCGTAACCCATTCCTCATGAGCAATGGCCTCCAGTTCAGTAATATGTTTGGGTTTGCGTGCTGCAATCACCTTCTTCAAATCCCACCAGAGATTTTCTATGGGGTTCAAGTCAGGTGACTGTGATGGCCATTGTAGAATCTTCCAGGACTTCTTCTGCATCCAAGCCTTAGTGGAATTTGAGGTATGCTTGGGATCATTGTCCTGTTGAAAGGTCCAATGATGCCCAAGCTTCAGCTTCCTTACAGACAGCATGATGTTTTCTCCTAGGATTTCCTGATACGTCAGTGAATCCATCTTGCCATCCACACACTGCAGGTTTCCAGTGCCAGAGGATGCAAAGCAGCCCCAGAGCATCACCGAGCCACCACCATGCTTAACTGTAGGCAGAGTGTTCTTTTCAGCATATGCTTCATTCTTCTTCCTCCAGACATACCGCTGATCCATTGGGCCAAAAAGTTCCACTTTTGTTTCATCGTTCAACAGAACAGAACCCTAAAAATTCTGTGGTTTATTTATATGGTTTTGAGCATATTGGAGCTGACTTTTCTTGTGCTTTTGGGTCAGTAGTGGTGTACATCTTGGAGTTCTGGCATGGGAACCTTCTGTGTTTAGTACGCGCCTTACTGTGCTCACTGAAACCTCAGTGGCTGTTGCCACCAAGTCTTGCTGCAGGTCTTTTGCAGTCACTCGAGGGTTTCTCTCCACCGGCCTTCTCAGAAATCTGGTTGCAGCTATTGACAGCTTCCTTTTTCTGCCCTGTTCAGGTAGTGTAACTACTGTTCCTTCAACTCTGAACTTGCGAACTGTGCTTCCAGAAGTGTCTCCAGGAACATTCAGTACCTTCGCTATCTTTTTGTATCCTGTTCCTTGTTTGTGAAGGGTGATCATCTCTTCTCTTACCTTTTTGGACCATTCTTTTGACTTAGCCATATTGTACCTCTAACATGCAGTCAAACGTGACACTCAACAAACCCCTAGCCACTTCAGGTATTTCATGTGTTCCAGCTCAAGCACACCTGGTGCAACTAATGAACCCCTTGATTAGTTGCATCAGGTGTGCTTGAGACAACACCTGTTTTGCATACTGTATGTGTGCTGTTGTGATGGATTCTATTCAGGGGGTTGAATAACTTTGAGACTGGAGAAGTCATTATAAGTTGCATTTTCAGTTGAATTTGGGGACACCACTTTGAGCATTTGTTGTGTTGAGCTATTTCGATTGCTTTTGTTTGATTTGTTCATTGCAAACAGCTGAAAGTCTGTATATTTTGACAGTCAACCTGATTTGCAATGGGGGTTGAATAATTCTGATTACAACTGTATATCCAGTACAGTGTCCTTTTCCAAATCATTCTCTTGGTCTGTGTCATGAGTACAGATGGTGAGCAGGATGGGGCCCCTATCCAAGGGGGGAAATGCATGCATAGTTTAGAGGCTTTGAACTGTCCTTCAAAGAAACTCAAAGCAGACCCGCCTTGAGTTTTGGGTTTATCTGTCTGGGTTTCCCACGCTCCTTCAGTTTGGTAGGATTTTTTATCTACTAGAGCAGTTATTAAACACTAGAGACAATCTCCTAGTCTCAGCGTGGTTTTTTTACCTAAGTCAGGACAGTCATTTGTAGTTCCACATTCTGTACTTTATCTTGTCAGATAAAATTTGTTCCACATCAGTCATTCCTTCGTTAACATCTTTTAGACATAGTCTATCCATAGAAGCAGACATCATTACTGACAGTGCTGATATTGTAGTTACTAACTTCTAGCTCTATTCTTCAAAGATCTCCATTAATATTTCCGATGTTACAACATTTTGTATCATTCTGTAAGTCCCAGTATTAACTGACATCTGGTTTTCTATTTTGTTTCTTCTGCTTAAAATCTTTAGTTCGCTCTATTGTCCGGTTTCAGTGGCATGCTGAAGTGCAAAATATAGGTCTACACACTCCAGCTCAATGCAGTGCCACTGAAAAATGTATACGAGAAAAAAAATGTATATTCATTTAGAGAAAGTGTATGATAAAATAAATAAGCTTGAATTATGGAACTTTTTGCACAGCTATGGAGTGGAAGGTTGGTTGCTATTTATGATAAATACAGTATGTAAGTAAAGCATGCATAAGAATAGATGGACTATGAAGCAACTGCTTCCATGTTGAACAAGGGATTATGATACTAGGAGACATATGCAAGTATTGATACATTCAGGGTATAAACCAGGTATAATGTTATTCATACAGCTGGCATTATTGAGAACATAATGAGCAGAAGTCATGGTGACATGGAAAGAATTTTCTTATACTGATTTGCAGTGTTTCTCTCGTAACTCTCATTTTCCAAACAATACACAGTATCGTCTTACAAGACTCTAAGCTTCCTTCCATGCTATTTTCAGTTTTGTGACACTCACAGTTACTTAGTACTTATTTACATGTGCTTCCTACTTGTTCTGATGTTTCTCATGTTACCAGTATGCCCCCCTTTGCTCCACATCCAACTCAGTATCCATTCCCATGAAATAGATATTTCATTCTTTAAATTCTTTATTAGTTTTCTTCCTTAGTTTATGGCCACTTCAAGTTGTATATTGGCATTATATCCAATTTAATCAATTTTGCAAGTACTTCCAGATAATGAAAGTTAGGGGTATATTTCAAGATAATTTCCACTCACCCTTTACCTAAAGAACATTTAATACCCCAGATACAGAATTCAGAATAATCTTGATAGTTTGGAGAAATGAGCTAAACATTACAGAATGAAATTTGACAGAGACAAGTGCAACATTCTTCACTAAAGAAACAAATCAAATGAATAGGCACAAGTTGGAAGATAACTGGCTTGGTAATAGTATTTGTTGAGGAAAATACATCGGAATTACAGTTGATAAGCTGAATATGGCTTGTCAGAGTGACATGGCTGTAAAAAGCAAATACAGGTTCAGGCTGCATCAAAAGAAACATGGTTTCCAAATTAAAGAGCAAATAGTTTCACATTATTCTGCATTAATGTTCACTGCGGGTTAAACCGCTGAGCTGTCGATCGGAAGGTCGGCGGTTCGAAACCACGCGGCGGGGTGAGCTCCCGTTGCTCGTCCCAGCTCCTGCACACCAAGCAGTTCGAAAACATGCAAATGTGAGTAGATTAATTGGTACCGCTTCGGCGGGAAGGTAACGGCGTTCCGTGTCGTCATGCTGGCCACGTGACCCGGAAGTGTCCTATGGACAACGCCGGCTCCAAGGCTTAGAAACGGAGATGAGCACCGCCCCCTAGAGTCGGACACGACTGGACTTTACGTCAAGGGAAACCTTTACCTTTACCTGAGTACCATATTTTAAGAAAATTTTGAGAAATTGGAAAAGGGACTGGAAACGAAGAAATGAAGGGAAGATATGATTGCATTTTTCAAGGGTGGGAATGTTAAAAAGAAATGCTGTGACCTGTTTTTACTGTCCCAGAGTTCAGGATAATGGTCTTAAATTACAAGAAGTATATTTGGAAAAACTTCCTCACAGTAAGAATAGTTTGAGAGTGAAACCAAGATTGTATGCTTTCATTTGTGGATAAGTTCAAACATACTGTAGGCTGAACAGCAATATTGTATGTCAGGGATGCTTTAATTTGGATTCCTTTACTGAAGGAAATTAAGTAGCCCAAATGGTCCATATGATTACATGAAGTGTAATGCAACATGCAGTTTGTGCCTTCAAGTATAAGACAATACTTCATATTTGGCAATAGTTTCTCCTAGAAGAAGCCTAAACTTCCCCACTTCCTTGATTGCAATGCACCATAGCTGCTACATTATAGATAGCCATGTTCTTCATATGTACTTCCCTTATCCTAGAGAATGTTGATAATAGCATGCATTTTCTCATCAAGTATTAAAAACAAAATCAAGGACAATAATTTCCATTACATTTAGAGTTAGGCTAAAAAGCCAACATACCAAATGCGTAGGACAAACCATGGTGAATTGCTCATTCACTTGCAGTGTGTGTCTAGCAATCTTGATTTCATCATACTTTTACAAAATAAGTGTTACAGCTGCAGAAAATGGGCCAAGTTGTACCACGTGCAACTTAACACTTTACTAATCTATAAAACGTCATGAAGAATCTTAAGATGCTCTGTATAGTATTAGTAGTGTAATACACCACTTAGTATTACTATCTAAGCCCTATGGTTGGTGTTTTATAGCCTCCTTCAGGTTCTTCCCTTCCAACTAATGAACAAATTATCTGTTTCCATTCAGGGAGCATAGGGGTGAATGGTTTCTTAAAGACTCAGTCACTGTGTTATGAACTTTGATCCTTAAAGCATGCGGAATAACATATATCCTATCTGAATAATGGTGTTCATTGCATATAAAATCATAACTGCTCAACAAGCTTGATTAAAATTTGTAAGTAAAATGAAGTATGATTGCATCATGTATTCATCCACAAAGAAGTGAGACCTGGTTTGGTGTTGTAGGGAACCTTTTTTTCTCTCTGTACTAAAGTTTCATCAGAGTACTACCAAATTTGGCTTAAGCAAGTTAAATCTCCTGACCATTTGTTTTGCAAACTGGTATCATCAGCGGTCTCTATTCTGTTAGAATGCATGGAAGTCTCTTCCAACACTTTCATCTTTTAAAGGTCTTCTGGGGCTTGTTATTTTAATCCTTGGGTAGACTGGTCTGTCACTTCAAACTTGTCAGCTGTGCTTTGTCTAGTAATGGGTGGCAATAGTACTCTTGATTTTTTGGCAGCAGCTGTTAGAGGTTCATTAGTTATATTCTCAAAGGATGCAGATAGTTGTAATACTTTCTTTGTTAATTATCTCTTATGCGTTACAATAACAGCAGTTCTGGAATTTATTTAGTTCCCTGCCTATCAAAGCTAGGATGCATACTTTCTGGTTTTAATTAAATAATTATAAACTTCTGTTCCTAGATTGAAAGAATGAGATACTTGGCAAGAGGGGTAAAACAAAACAAAAAAGAATACTTGGTTTTAGAAATGAATGGCAATCATAACAAATAGGAGTCAGTGGGTATTAAAATTAAATAGCCAGAGTATTCTTATATATAGAAAACCTCAGAAGTACTAACTATACAAGGAACAAAATGAATATAATAGGGCAAATAACCGCCCAGAGTCCCCTTTTCGGGAGAGATGGGCAGTGATAGAAATCTGATAAATAAATAAATAAAATTAACTATGTGCATTTATTGATTGGCAACCAGCTGGCACTTAAAACCAGTTGCAGCATCCCACGGTCATGTGATCACCATTCGCAACCTTTCCTGCCAGCTTCCCACAATCAAAGTCAATGCTTGTAAAATGCCATTCTCATTTTATATATTTGTAAAAATGTAAAGTATGCATGCATAAAAGCCTATTACAGATTTATCAGACATTCAGCTTTAGAAGATACCCCATCCTCATACTAAACAGTTCAGTCAAAGCTTTACTTTACTTACATCACATCTAAAGAGAGAAATCTTTTAAGTCTCAACTCATTAACAGTGTTCCTGTTGTCAAAACAGCAACCTTATTTGTTCAGTAAAATAGACTTTGCTTAGCCGGATTATAAAGATTTATGAACATCTTAAAACTGAGGAGAAACTGCAAGAGATCATTTAGAACAATTTTAATTTAAAGGCTTGTCATACATAAAAGATAGCTAGGCGGCATTTAGATTAGAAATCAGTTTAATATATTTCTGACTTCCAGTGGGGACATGGCGGACTGAACAGCTGTGCCCACGGGCTCAGCGGGCAGAACTGGCAATGCAGCAGTTTTTTCGGGCTCAGGCAGGCTTTTCCTGAAGCCCAGTAGCATTTTTCCAGAAAAAGGAAAACACCTGGAATCACCCCATCTGTCCTCTGCTTGCAGCCAAAAGATTGCAAACAGCGTTCACGCTTGACTGGTAACAGTTAGCCGGGAGGCTGGGACGTCACCATGTCCAAGCTGTGCTGTAGCCTTAAAGGGGCACTAAGACTGGCCACCCCATTTCTAAATCACCCAATTTATATTTTTTTTAAGTACGCGTATCCTAAGGGAGGCTTACTATAGCAAGGAGAAGCAGGTTCTCTTGGTGCTTATCATTATTTTTGGGATTAATTTTTTTAAAAAAAATCTTTTTAAGTTTTGATTTGTTTTCCATCCAAATATTAAGGAGGATTGAGAGTAAATAATTGTCTCCCTGTTATTATTTTTGGACTAAATTTGAACATATTAGCATTTTCCTACAAGTTGAATCAGCTCTTTTGAACTTTTAGTTTTCTCCTTCTACTTTCCTTGGGAGAACTATCTGTTATCTCACTTTCACTTGTGTAAACACATTCCGGGATTCTTTCATATCTTCAACTTTCGCTGGTTAAGCTTGTAGGGAGTGCCATAATCTACTGTGTGAGACATGGAGGATTTTAAACAGACTTTCTCTGACTTCCACCAAGATTTTAAACAGATTCTTTCTGATTCTTACCAAGTTTTCATGCAAGGCATTCAGGACATTGTGGAAAATATGAGCTTTAAAATGTGTCATCTGGTTGGGGATGTCGTGAATGAAACTGAGGAATTTAACAGCGACTTCTGTTGAAATGCTGGATGAAGACTGGATAGTCGAGCTGAAGAAATTAAAAGGAGAGATCGAGTTTCAAGCCATAAGTGAAATTGATCTTCTGATGGAACACCATGGAAAAGAAGGGGTTATTATATATGGGAGGTCTCCTGAAAAGAAGTTGGTGTTTTTGAAGGGGGCAGTTGGGCTGTTTGATTTTTTAAAGAAAAAAACCCTGTGCTCATTGTGGGGATATGTAAATGCTCAGGTTTATTTTGAAGTGGGATAGGGGTTTAAGAATATCTGGATTGCTTTTAGGGTTTGGCTGACTTCATTTATCTTTAACAATTTGGATTAAGATTATTAAGGTATAATAAAAAAATATCTGGTTTGGGATTTAATATGATTAAGATTATTAAAATTGTTGTATTATCAAGTATAATGGCAGACAATTTATATGTTTTTTAGCTGGACCTTTATTATAGTAGACAGGAATGTATAGAATAGTAGTAGGAAGGAAATAATTAAGTAAATGTTATCTTTGGGGGGGAAGTTGATTAGGAGGTTTATATAAAATTTTCTTTTCTTTTTTTCTTCTTTTAATATAAGGGGAGGGAGTAACTGTATTTAGTGATTTTTACAATGTGCCAGTGGAATGATTTATAGAAATAATGTGATTTTGGTTTAATATAGAGTAAAGGATTGATTATGGAAAATTGCTGTATACCCTTGCTGTTAAAAGTCAGAAGTCACCTCTTTTTGTAATTTTAAAAATTTTCTCTTGTGTTTCCACACTTTTTTAGTTTTTTTTCTTTGTAGGTTTTTTTTTTGTTTTTCTGTAGCTTTTATCTTTGCTTGAAACTTAATCAAGTTTTTTTATTTTAAAAAGTCAGTTTAATATATTTCCGTTAGTATCTCTCTTATTGCCCACAATTCTTCTTCTTATATTAACTTGAAAAGTGCTTTATTCTTAAAAGTCCATTTCCTAAATCTTCTTGAAGACTGTCTCTAAGCACAGTGGTGTCTCCTGGGGAGTAGAACATCTGTGAACTTGCAGTTCGGCAGCTATCCACACTGCAGCGTTTTCAACCAACAGAGCAAACCGACATATAATTACAATTTGAAATAAGTATTTTAATGAACTGATTTTAGTAAAGGTAAAATGAAATCCCTGGGCATTTCAGGAGTCAGAAATACTCAGGAAGGGAGGACCATTAAATGGTAAGGCTCAGCAGAAGGGTGTTTAACTGATGCCATTTGGAAACACATGCTAGCTGTGCTTGTTTCAATCAGCAACCTGAAAAAAATAATTTGGGTTCTATCCATGGAAGTGTTGAAGCACCAGCATGTGGACTGAAATTTCAGGAAAAATGAGAATCCATGATGCTTCTTGGGGAGCAAATGTTTAAAAGATAAATAGAAAATGTTCTCAGTGTACTGATAAGCAAAACTTGGGCCACTTGCTTTTTTTTAAAAAAGCATATATGCATATAATTTTTGTTGCTGCTTTTTATAGGAGCAGAAATGGCATAGTATGCAGCCATTGGAAATCTACTTCCAGCATTCTACTATTATATTTTTATTATAACCTTCATCCTAGGGTTGAAAATACTCTATAGGATTTCCTCATCCTAGCTTTCTAGGGCGGTCTCTCAGATTCAGATGCATCCTAACGTTAAATCAGGTGGATCTGGGATTTGCTATAGAGAATCATAAATCCACTGAATACTTCCCAAGTGTGTGTATGGCCTTTAAAGCTCTATAAAAGATTTTGAACCTTACCCCTCAAATGATCATTTTGCTGCAAAAACTCCATATAAAATTATACCAGGGAAAGAAAAGTGTGGTAACTGATTATTATATTATTAATAATATATGACTTCATTATTAATATAAAAGTAATTTATTATTACTACTACTACTATATTATGACTGATTCTTAGAGATTTAAAAAACAAAACAAAACCCGCTGGAAATTCTGAAGCTATTTCACCCTGCTCCCAGTGTTTAATTGATCTTGGAAGACCTGAAGTACTTAATGTTTAGCATATTTAAAAAATAATAGTCACTTTGCTATTTCAGAAATATAAAATGTGTTACATAAAATAATTGCTCATAAAACTCTCATGTTTGGTATATTAAATACAATAGTTTGGTTCATCTCTAAAGTATGATCAAATAATTTAGCTACAAGATATTCTCTTGATATTAATTCAATTAGAATTTTATATAAGTTATGAAAATCAGCTAAATTGTTTTGAGTTCAGTATGTGTTACTCTTTTATGTTTCCATAAAGAAAAATAGGATACTTTCTTTAAGCTTCTTTCTGCTGTTCATTTTTTAATCATTAGTCTGTCATTATCCTTGTATCTTCTTTTTTATGAATTCACACTCTGATTTGGCTTCTTTTCCCTTATGTTCCTCTTGCCTGCAATCCTAGTTATCATTGCTCTGCATTTATTAAGCCATATTTTTCTTGAAGTCCAAGGTGTGCACTTGACTACACACTATTTTGTCTTTTCTTAAAATATATTTTTATTATTACTACAAGATTGTATATCCCAAGGTTCTTGCTATTTTCACTCTGTCTACTAAGTCTTCCCTGTGATTTAGGATTACAGAAAGGATAATTATTCCTTTTGTGTCTTCCTTCATCCTGTGAAGGAGAAAGTTGTCAGTAGGACAGGTTAGGGATTTTGTGGAGGTTTGTTTTCCAACACTACTGAACCATTATTACAACTTTGTGCCTCTTTGGAAGGTCCAGTTTGCTTTTAGGAAATACCATCCACATGTTCTGCTGGGTTGGCTGGTCAGTAGTTGACAGCAACAACAATTCTGCTTTTTATCTTTGTTCTCTTTATTGTAGTGTAGATATTCTCAGCAGAGACAGTGAAGGCAATGTACTTTTTGAGTCCCTATTACATCTGTGCTGACATTATAGCTTTCAGTCAGAGACTAGCTTTGCCAGGATTCCTTTATTCCAATCTTTTGCTTTTGGAAGAAGTATAAAAGTGTAAAAGATACTTTCAAGTTTTTTTAAGAAACTGTTCATGTGCTTTCATTACCTTTTGTGACTATATGCCTATGGCAGCAGTGCTCATGGCTTTAACAAATGATAAAAGCTGCTGATTATTCAGTAGGAAGCTTCTGTACCTTCAGTTTATGCAGAATTCTGTTGAGTCCCCATAACTTGAGCAGGGTGGCAAGACATTATTTTAGAATTCCTCAAATGTTAAAGACTCTATTTGCACCTTCATAAACTTCCTGAACATAGGCTGCTTTCCTAAATGAACCTTTGTGTTTGTACAGGTAGTCCTTGCTTAGCTACTAAAATTGGGACCATCAACCTAGTCACTAAGCACCACAGCTGCTAAGCAGAAAATCACGTGACCGTGACAGACTTATGATCTTACTTCCCTTTCAATAAATAAGCAAAGCAACACAGTCACTAAGCGAAAAATCACATGACCGCAACTGATGATTTTACTTCAGTGTTCTCTATTAATTCTGCTTGTTGTAAGCTGGTTGCAAAGCACGCAAATGGCAGTGATGTGACTTTGGGACATTACAACAGTTGTAAATGTGAGGATTGGTCTCAAAGTTATCTTTTAACATTGTTACTTTGAACGGTTGCTGCATGAGACAGTCAGTAACTGAGGTCTACCTGTATTGCATTAAACTGCCCTCAACTTTGCAAATTTCACCCAGTTTTATCAAAAAGCAAAACAAACATTATTGTTCATAGGTATCCCAGTGTGGAGGCAGAAAGCCTCATATTTTCTTAAGACTGGAATCAAAGCCAGAACTTAATTGAGTAGCCTTTGAAACTGGTGAAGTATAATCAAGCTGTTTCCAAATGTTCTGGTTCGTCTTCATAATCATGCAATATTATTTTTATATTGGGAAAAATGGAAATAATTCCAAACCTAAAATGCACTTTATGTGATCACTGTAATTCTATGTACATCTAGATAGTTCACAGGCACTGCAATTAGTGAGTGCAGTCATTACTCTTTTATTATTTGCTACTACTTACTATGAAAGGAGAGTCAGTTTGGTATAGTGGTTAAGGCACCAGGCTAAAAACTGGAAGATGGTGAGTTCTAGTTCCTTAGGCACGAAGCAAGCTGGATGACCTTGGGCCAGTCACTCACTCTCAGCCCTAGGAAAGAGGCAATGGCAAACCACTTCTGAAAAACCTTGCCCAGGAAACTGCAGGGACTTGTCCAGGCAGTCTCTAAGAATCAGACATGATTGAATGAATTAAAAAAAAAACTATGAAAGATATAGGGAACAAACTTTGACATGAGTCAGAAAAGAGAATGTAAGCTCAGAGGGAGGATGCAAAAAGGAAACAAAACCGAAATGGCAGGCAAGCAATATTGAAATTTGATCAAAGATTCTGGAAAGTGAGGGTAAGCATATAAACTTCTAATATTATTGGAAAGAGATGACACATTTCCCTAAAAGCCTTACTTCAAGGGTAGGCAACTGATTCAAGTGATTCAAATCATATGAGATGGCCAGATTCTCAAAAAATTCTTGCTATCATCCCTGAAACTTCATGAAACAGTACTGGAATCTGCTGAAATTTTAACCAAAGAAAGAGAATTAATTAGGATTCTGTGTGAGCCATTTAGGGGTGTTGCAAGTGGTATGCTGCTGCCAGGCACTGTCTTACCAACCCTTGGCTTAGTTTGTCTGAGCCATTTCAGTAAGAGCTTAATTTCATCTGGGTGCTATTGTACTTCATTGGACCATTCCTTTCAGCTTTCACAACCCTGCTGAGGAATACAGAAACTTAAATGGAAGACTCTGGTCTTCAGCAGACTGATTGTTAGTCCCCCCACCCCCTCTCTGAATATGTTTAAATGGACTTACGAGGATAATACAGTTTTTGAATCAAGAATGTTCTCTCAGTTGCTTTTGGATCATCATATTGCAGTACTGGTATTTTTGGCTCCACAACTTTTTTATTAGTGCCTATGCCATTGTTTCAGACCAGATTCAAGACACTCATAACCAGAATTAGAAAGAAGAAGCAGTATCTTGAGGAGAAAATGTAGCTGGGATCTTCTGAAATAATTAGTTAAGGGTTTCATCATTGTATTAAGTTGAATGTCCAAAAACTAAGTGACACCATTTACAGGTAGTCCTTGCTCAATGACCACAATTGGGACTGGAATTTTGGCTGCTAAGCAAAGCGGTCATTAAGCAAATCTGACCTGATTTTACTATCTTTTTTGCAGCAGTTGTTAAGCGAATCATGTGGTTCCTCATTGATTTTGCTTGCCAGAAGCTGGCTGGGAAGGTTGAAAATGGCGATCACATGACCACGGGTTGCTGTGAAGGTCATAAATGTGAACTGGTTGCCAAGCACCCAAATTGTGATTGCATGACCACGGAGATGCTGCGACAGTCATAAGTGTGAGAACCGGTTCTAAGTTGTTTTTTTCAATACCATTGTAAGTCCAAACCATCATTAAACAAATGGTTGTTAAGTGAGGACTACCTGTACTTAGGTCTCCCAACATAAGAATAGTTGCCTTTCAAAAACAAACTGGCTGTAAGTACTACTGCACTTTTATATTCTTATCTAATTTCTCAAAAAGAAAGTGTAAAATAGAAATCAAACATGTCATGGCAGCATGTACTCTATCTTCTTTATCAACTATTTAAGATTGTGAATGTGTAAATAAGGTAATACAAGCAACTATGGATAACAAAGCAATATTACTAATTGATGTGTTTTGCTGTAATTCTAGAAATTATTCCCAATTTACTGACAGATAAGAAAAGGGAAGGAGGGGGCTTCTATATCCATTGTCCTATATTTATCTGCTGTCCATTCATGTTTTCTACATGTTTTCCCCTCCATCTGTTTGACAGCTTTTTGAGTAGTATTTTTTTTTTAAGATCATAAAAGAAAAAGAAGCTTTTAGGAAAACTGAGCACCATTTATAATTATCTTCCTTTTTCCACCCTCATGTTTAAAGTTCCTACTAACATTCATCAGCTCTGCCAGCTTTTCAGAAAGTGATATATTACATTGGAAAATATTGATATCTACAATTAGTATATTGATATATAGCTCACTTCTGTCATTCCTCATCCACTTTCTATCATTTTCCTATTATGCTGCTCTGACAATTCCATAAAGATTCAGAAGATATATGATTTTGGTAGAAGCTTTATCACTGATGTTTTATGGAGTAGGATCTGCATGCAATGTTAGCAGAGATTTTGGTGTATCTAAACTTCTAGAGGCTGGATAGTTCTTTTTTAAGATTTATTTACAAGCCGAAAATGTAATGTGCTGCTAGATTTGATCATGAATTGGTCCTCCCCCCGCTTTCCTGCTCTGAGGCAGCTTGTCATTTTGGTTAACTAAAGGAGACAGGACAGGATTCTTAACACAATCCAATTATGTAAGCTATTGAACAAGGGGTTTCTAGCCACTTTTCATTAGTGCAGTAAAACTAATAACTGACAATGCTTTACCAATTGCTAGGTGGGGAACAAAATTTGCAATTTCAAATGCAGTAGGGATTTGACTCTTGTAACCTATTTGATCTGTTTGTAAAATCTGATTTTCCACTTGGATTTTGGATATGCCTCTACTGAAAAGTCAAACACAACACTCAGGTAGTCTTTTCTAAAAAATGTGTATTTGTTGAAATTTGTTCTGAACTGGTGGAAGCTTGTATCAATGAACACTATAAGGAAAACACTCTAAAATTACTACTTCCAAGAAAAGAGGGATGAGAATAATCACCTTTAAAATTTTTGCTCAAAAGGATTTAGCTATAAATAAAGCCCTTAGTGAATTTGGACAATTTAATTACTTACAAACAATTAAGAAGGGATTATTCTTCAGTGATAAATAATATCTTTTGTCAAGTCTTTGATTCAGTTCCTGGCATTTACTGTTAGAAAAATTAGGTAATAGTGATGTGTGAAAGACCCCTTGTGGATATGTCCAGAAGCCTTGAGTAATGCCTATCTGCAGCATCCTCCTATATCTGCCACCTTTTCTCAAATGATCCTAACCTCCAAGCAGAGGAATCGAATGAGTTGTAGGTTAATTTTCCACCTCAGAAGGAGGCATCTACCAGATAGCTTCTCAGTTATCACTGGACTGCTTCACTCTGTTTTCTTTTTACTATTCATGTCATGATCGCCGTTGCAATGTTTGCAACATTGCAACGGCTTGCATGACAATACAAGGATATGGGTCCTGAGCTGATAAGGCAAGGGCAATAGAAAAACACAAAAAGAAGTAAGGGGTTTAAGGAAACTATGTAACGACCGAGTCCGGCAGCCCAGGAAGCAACAATAAAAGGAAACTGACATGAAATTGAATAACAACCGAACAGGTGAGGTTCAGAAGGGCGCGCCTGGGCTTTCGAGGAATTAGAAGCCTGATCGCCTGGCAATGGATCATCACCACACAGGAAGGCAATCGAGGCAATGCCCGGGGCGCAGGGGGCTGTACGACCTCTCACCTGGCAAGGACGAACTGTTGAGACTCGTGGGGCACACCTGGGGTAAGGTGGGGTGGAGCACTGACCGGCGCGGGCTATTTAAATCCTGTTCCGGCACGCTCCCCTCACTCTCAGCTTTCTAAGGGCATGCATTCTATTCCCAAATAAAACCAGAACCTAAAGTCTACTCTAGCATCTGTGTTTTTATTGGGTCTCAGGCAGAGCCTGACAATTTATTGATTAATGCATGTAGCATGGAACTGCAGTCTGGCATGCACAAAAGATACTGTAGCTGGATTATTTAAATAAAAAGAGAGCCAGTTTGGTCTAGTGGTTAAGGCAACGAGCTAGAAACCAGGAGACTGAGAGTTCTAGTCCCGCCTTAGGCAGGAAAGCTGGCTGGGTGACCTTGGGCCAGTCACTCTCTCTCAGCCCAACTCACTCTCAGTTGTTGTGGGGAAAATAGGAGGAGGAAGGGGTATTAGGTACGTTCGCCGCCTTGAGTTATTTATAAAAATAATAAAGGTGGGCTAGAAAATAAATAAATAAATACTGTCAAAACCCAAATTCCAAATTAGGAAGCTTTATTGAGCTAGAGAGATGAGAAAGTTGAGGAGGAGGAGGAGGAGAAGGAAAAAGAGTTGTTATTATTCAAAAACCTTTCATTCTGTAGATCATCTCAAAAGAGGTCTCAAACTCCCTCGTGAAAAACAAGAATGCTTTTTATTAAATGATAGATTTTCATGGAGAATAATCACTGCGTTTAACCCTTTGGAATTAGAAGAAAGAGTTGATGCAGTAAACAAGTCTCTCATCAGGCAAGATTGTGAGGGCTTGGCATTCTCTTAAGTCATGCATTTCAACTTATTAATAACATTCAGCACAATTGTTTCAAATAATAATCAGTTCTAAGCTAAGCTAATTATCAGATCTGCATGAGTTGATGCTACCATCTTCCCAAATCAGATGCATAAGCCACCTATCTGTGGAAACCTAACAAGCCTTCAGTATATCTTTATTTTTATTCTATCTGCTTCTATCTGCAGAATATAATTCTACCTTGACACAAAGCTTTATGTTGTAAATATATGAATTGTACTGTCGTGTGTAATTGCAGTCCATTTATGAAATTAGGGAGACCAGGAAAGAGTTGGAAAGGGAGGTGTATGGGTTCTACTACAGCATCACCATGGATCGTGATGTCATTGGTGGTGGAGGGCTGCCATTTCCATCTGTCATGGCATCATGGAGGATAGTATAGATGCGATCAATTATATGCGATTAAGTTTGAAAGGCAAAGGACAGGGAACTTGTTTTCACTGTGCCTGGCTATTAATGTGCCTAAGTTCCAGCATGTCATGGGTCCTGTCAATTAAAGTTTGTCATCTTATGGGACCCAGAAGTCAGTCTTTTCTTTCATGGTACCTGCCCTTTGGCACCAAAATCCATTTGGCCCCAACTTTGCTGGTCTTTTGGAAGGCTTTAGAGACATGGAAGTGTTCCCAGGCTTGAGGTTTGGGCAGTTTGTTGGAGCCCACTTGGTTATAGTCCTGAATTTATGATACATTGATTTTTACCATTACTGCCTTTATAGGTTTTTTAATGTTATTCTATATTATATTACTTTGTATTGTGCTTTTATATGCTCCTAGCCCTATAAAGTTGCTTAGGTGAGATGGGCAGCCATATTAAATAAATAAATAAATTCACCCAAGACCTTAGGCAGCAAATTCTCTAATTTAAGAGATTAAAAATGTAACAATTTTAGTTGAGCATACATAGAGCTAGAGGATAAAATGTACTGCTTCAGGTTTAGAACCAGAATGAGGGTCACCACAACAAATTCTGGAAAACTCGTAAAGATGAGATTGAATGGGTAAAATCCAATATAAAAAGTTAAAGAAAGACACTATGGAATTCCTAATATCCTTACAACGTTACTGATGGCAGTCACATCTGCTGCTATAAAATCCAATTTATCTTTTGCCTTTATAGAATAACGTACTGTATGTGATTAATAGCAAAGTCTAAGTTCTGATCCTTCTGATGAATTAATAGAATATGTTCTTTATTGGGTTAAAAAGGTAGTGGAATGTATGTATTGGTTATTTAGAAAGAAAGTTTAGGAGCCTTCTCCAGTCTGGTGCCCTTTCTAAGTGTTGGACTATAACTTTTATTATTCTATTAAGTATGCCTGAAAGGGATAGGAATTGCCATCCAACACATTTGAAGGACACCATATTAGGAAGTCAATTTATTTTCCTTATTTTCTAAAACAAAAGCATTATCATGGCTGCTCTTTATTACCAAATGTAAAATGGGACATCATTTCTAGAAATGAGTGAGTTGCAGCTTTTAACACTTTGGTAACACAGTATACACTGTAACTCTTTCCAAGTATACAAGTAATCAGAAGAGAACCCAAAGAAAAGGTGCTGCTGATCACATCAGTGGTCTACCAAGACTACCATTTTACTAGCAGATAAATCTAGACGGTTTTAATTAATTGTTCTAAGAAAAAAATGGAAATAGTTATCCGCCTCTAAAGATTCATTTAATGCTAGCTAATGCCATCCAGAACTGGAACAAATGTTGCTGATGGAGCAGACTTGTCCTGCAGTTCTAAATCAAAACAGGAAGGGGCTCCTGAGGGATGAGAGGAGGCTGCAGGGAGAAATTCCAGTGCATACGTGGATGTTCATATTACATTGCATTCCTAATCAAAAGAAAATGCAAAGTACATTGCCTCTTTGCTAATTATTGATGTGGTCATAAAAAGACTAAACTGAGAATTAAAAGATTTTTTTAACAGAACCTGTTTTTATAAAAACAAGTTGCTCAGAGAAAGGAGATAAATTATTTTAATTCCCCAGTACTGTGCATTCACAACAATATTTGCACAAAAATAAATTATTTAATTAGACGCAATATTAGGAAATCTTTTTGAGACATTTACCTATAGCAGGGGAAACAATACATGTGCACATTATGTGCCAAGAATATACCTTGAAAGTATTTTGCTTACCTCTCAACACAGAAAGAGCCTCGTGTGGCGCTGAGTGGTAGGCGGCAGTATTGCAGCCAAAACTTTCCCCGCAGCCCAAGTTTGATCCCAGCAGAAGCTGGATTCTGGGGTAGTCAGCTAAGGTCGACTCAGCCTTCCATTCTTCTGAGGTCGGTAAAATGAGTACCCGGCTTGCTGGGGATGGTGACAACTGGGGAAGGCAGTGGCAAACCACCCCGCTCTAGTCTGCCAAGAAAATGTCGCGAAAGCAGTGTCCCCCCAAAGGGTCAGACATGACTCGGTGCTTGCACAGGGGACCTTTCACTTTCACTTTTTCACTCAGAAGCTTCGGGAGAGGTGAGGGCTGGGTCATTTTCCAGCCACATTATACTTAGATTTTGCACTAACCTGACTAAAACTCACTCCAAGTAGCATCTGATACCATATTGCTATTTTTCTTAAGCAAGACTGCATTGTAAAACAAAGAAAAGAAAAAGAAATATGCCTGATTATTTTCTCACAACATTAAGTGTCAACCTTATTTTGTAATCTGGTTGTGTCACAGGGCATTAGAAGTGAAATAACAGCTATAAAATATATTGAAACATTGGAAAATGTAAACTACTGAGGACTCTGAATAAAAAGTTCAGGGTCAAATTGAGAAGAAGACTTACAGAAAGTGACACGATTTTTCAGATGTCTTCTAAAGACCAAAAGGTAGTAATAAACAGAATTTGTATAAAGATAGAATTTTTAAATAAAAAACTTTGAAAATTCCATGTGACAAGAATATTCTTTGTATACTTCAATTATAAATAAAAAATGTATTTGGATATTATGCAGACACACAGAGTAAAGAATACTAGTTTTACATAAGAATACATTGTGATAAGAATTACAATCATTTTAATATGAAATGAAATAGTAATCAAAATATTCTCATAAAATATTCACAGCTAGATTAACCTAGAGTAAGAATTAATTTAATCACAAATTCCAATAATATTTTAAAATAATCTACCCTTTCTGAATATAATGATTCTGCAAATGCTGCAGTTCACATGCATAAAAGTAATTACTCTGATCCTCCTTTAAAAAAAAAATTGTCTGTTTTAGAACAAGGTCAGTAGTATAACATTTAGGTCTGCTGTATTGCACTATTATCCATCTCTCAGTTCAGAGTAGGAATATTTCTAGCTTTCTGGAAAACAGGATGACTCAATAATATGGTAGCCCTGATCTTTCATGGCACAGAATTTCACTACCCAAGTTCTATGAGCCTTAACTCTTAGATTGGAAATCTTACATTTAAATGTGATCGGATAAATACAAAAGGTATGTTGTTTATATAGAAATAAATATTTGGTAACTCTTAAGCAATGTTGCATAAGTATTCTTCTAAGACAAGTATTTTTTTCCAAAGAAAGAAAGAAGCTTTTTATACTACTACAAGTAGAATGTTATCAAAGATTTGTGATGCACTTTGCATTTAAAACTGCTGTGTTTAACAATATGATTCTTAAAATATTCATGAATGAATAATTCACAAGTGCTATCACTTATTCATGAAGTACTTCCAGTTTAGTTATTTTATTTACTATATGTGTATATTGTTCTCCTGTGAAACAATTCATGGAGTTTCTATTTTATAGTTAGGCTTGTAATCTAAGACACATGCTATAAAAAGAAAATGAACAGACTCACATTTTTACATCATAAGATTATATAAAGAGCAGGTGAAATAGTTCTTAACAAGAGTTTGAGAATGAAACATACAGAATTTGGTTCATATCAAGTTGGTTGTAGAAAATTCAGTGTGCTCCTGACAATTATGAGAGAGGAATAAGATTTGGGTAGAATCCAGCAAAATTGAGTTTACTTAACACAAGTATTGTACAATAGCTCAGTAATGTTATAAGCTTTTTTATCTATTTTTTTTCTGTAAAGAAAGGAATGCTAAAAATACCAGATTTCTGTTTCTTATATTATTTTCTCTTTCTCTTTTGAAACAGATATTCTGTGATGCTAAGCAAATCATCCAGGCCACAGACTTACTGGACTGGGAGGATAAAGATGCTACAGACACATTGATTGCTAATGTAGTCCATTCACGAATCATCAATCCTTTACGCCTTTTTGTGAAGCCCTCTCCAACAATGAAACATGGGCAAATGTCATATGTCAACACAGACAACTTTTGGGATTGGCTATCCAATATCACTGAAGTTCAGGAATCTCTTGCACGAACTAAACGCAGACCAATTGTAAAAACTGGAAAATTCAAAAAAATGTTTGGATGGGGCGATTTCCATTCTAACATCAAAACTGTGAAGTTGAATCTTCTGATAACAGGGAAGATTGTTGATCATGGCAATGGAACCTTTAGTGTTTATTTCCGGCACAATTCAACAGGCCTGGGAAATGTTTCTGTGAGCCTAGTGCCACCTTCCAAGGTGGTGGAGTTTGAATCTTCCCCTCAATCAACTCTAGAGACTAAGGAATCAAAGTCTTTCAACTGTCGAATTGAGTATGAGAAAACGGATAGGGCTAAGAAAACTGCATTGTGTAACTTTGACCCTTCAAAAATCTGCTACCAGGAGCAGACCCAAAGCCATGTGTCCTGGTTATGTTCTAAACCATTTAAGGTCATCTGTATTTACATTGCTTTCTACAGTGTTGATTACAAACTAGTGCAGAAAGTCTGCCCTGATTACAACTACCACAGTGAGACACCATATTTATCCTCTGGATGATGTACTTTCTATTCTTCAGTGACTGTTAAATCAGAAAAAAAAATCTGTCTGAAATTCTAGTTTTAAATTTCTTAAGACATTGTTCCTAATCAGGTTAACTAAGCAGCTTTCTTCTCCCTAAAGGAAAATGATAATTTGTGGGCTGATTCACCCAAGCATGTTCTTCACTTGATGACTAGAACATCAAGTAGCAACTTGCATATGTCAGTGAACCATCATGATCAAGCACTGTATAGCATGTTCATTAAACTTCTGACCAAAGTCTCTATTTGGTTATGCAGTTGTGATTCCATGATGAATCACTGAATGGGTGAACAAGCCTGAAGTTTTTGCTGTTATCATAAATATTTCAATATCCAAAAATAAAAATACAGGTAGTTCTCAACGTACGACTGTTTGTTTAATGATGGTCCAAAGTTACGACGGCCTCGGAATGGGTGCCTTATGGCCTGTAAAGCACTTCTGAGCGTCACAAAACATCACACCCCTCCATGGTCACATGATCTCATGTTGGGCTCTTGGCCACTGGCTCACATTTATGTCTGGTTACAGTGTCCCACAGTCATGTGATTGTGTTTTGTGACTTGATTGCCATTTTCTGGCAAAAAACACCCATTGGGGAACTGGATTCACTTAACAGCCACTGTGATTTCCTTAACAACCACCAAACAAATGGTTGTGAAATCGGGTCCAGTCACATGGTGACTTGATTTAGGACCACAAAAACTTATGATGGAAATTCCAGTCCCAATTGTGATTGTAAGTCAAGGACTACCTGTATCATTTTTTCATAATACAGTATTTTTATTTAATTTCTGATTGTGTCTGATCTTATCAAATATTAATAGTATCTAGATAAGTACAAAAATCCAAATTCTTTGCAAGGAAGAAACACAATTTTTTACTAAGGCTTGCTGCAACAGCAGATTCAGCTGGTAGTATAGGAGGAAACATTGTTTGTTAGCATTTCAGGAATGTTAAACTGTCACTGCCAGCAGATTTGTCAAAAGTAGTATTCAGACCCTCTAACATGTAGAGATGTGATTAAAATGGATTCTGAACATAGTTAAACTTTTTAATGTGATTAGGGAGAAACATTCATAGAAAGAAATCATTCACATGCGCTGCCATGAATTTTGCTTAAACTTAGGCAAAAATTCTATAGGAATTTAAAATTAGAAGAATTTCTATGAGATTTGCATAATCTGTTCGTGAATGAATCATTCACAAGCAATATTACTTGCTTATTAAATACCTACAACCATTAGCTAGAATCTGACAGAACTATGCCCTTTATGTAAGAATTGGGTAGATCAGTTGCACACCTCTAAAGCCATGTTTATATCTATTGCTAAAGTATGTGTTGTAATAGGAGCAGAGATTAGGATGCAGAACTGGATCAAAGTGTTCTGTAGATAAGTTGCCCACTATGCGGATTTGCAGACAGGGCCATGCTTCATTGAGTCAATGAAAAGCAGTAAACACGGGGATTTTTTCTTCAAGATCAGTGGACAGAACAAACACATAGTTTGATAGAACAAAATTCTATTGAAACATCCATTTAATGCAAAAAACTTGAGAAATGTTTTCTGTATTTAAACTGGGTTATCCTTAAAGTCTATTCATGTAATTCAGAAATTGGGATCTCTACCAATTTTGCCATTGTGAAAGCATATGAAAATTAAAATCATAAGGTCTCTAAAGGAGACTATTTGCACGAAATACAGAAAGCTATAACACTGATTTCAGTGAGACAATAAAGCTTTGGATGATCATCTCCCAGTATGCAGTGGAATCATGTTCCGATGCAAATGGACTCAGTGTTTTAGTATCATGAACAGTTGCTAGGACTATTAAAGAAAAACTCTTGAAGAACAAACCTCAAATAATAATATAATGAGATTTTTACCACCTTGCTTTAATTGACTAAAATTCCAGAGTCTGTATGTTTCTTTAATTTTTCAAAGCAGGGTATGATTCACTTATGTAAATACTTATATTCTGCCTTCCTCCTGATATGAATCAATTGGCTGCATACAGGTAGTTCCCAGGTGATCTAGGCACTAATTTAGCTCAGACCTGATAGGCTTCAGCAATGAGATGTCCATCTCCATCCTCCAACCACTCTTTTTAACCATTTGTTAAAATGTTACCAGGAATTATTATTGCCTAGGAGAAATTCAGTTATATCCATCTGCTTTTTCCAGTGGCAGAAATAGATTATCTTTCCCCCTTGCATCTACCCATTCACAAATCGGCTCCACATTTTCTGGGGCACATTTGAAGAGAGAGGAGAGGAAAAAGAAGACCCCAGATGTATGTAGGATGGCACTCCCACCGACCATTATACTTCTGGGAACCAGAATAAAATATTCTGCTCACTCCCAAGAGAAACCAGATAAAAGAGGTATATAAACTGTGACATCTTTGTGTATTTTGGGATTGTTACATGTGATGATACATCACCCAGTCTTTATACAGCAGATTCTAGCATGTCTCCCTATAGAAAGAGATAGGAGTTATTCACTGTTGCAACACAAGTGATAACCAACCAATTCTCACATTGCATGAAACCCCACTCAGCTACATTTGGGATTCAAAGGTCTTCTGTGCATAAAAGATGGGAGATTACTCTTTCAGCCACATACACCAGGCAAACAGCTCCATTTTATTATTCTGTGAGTAGAATGCATTTTTGCAAAATGAATGACAAGCTCTAGCAACTCAGTAATAAGATACTCAATAAATTTACTGTTGTATTTGAGGGATAAGATTAAAGACTCCGCTTTTGGAATAAATCTGTGATGGCAGTAGTATCTGCACTCAAAATACGTAATGTGAGGTTTCTGTCTGTGAAGCGGGCGGGACCTCTTTGCCCAAAAAGACAAGGACCAGAAAGGAGAGAAAATAGTTGACTTCTGATAATGCAAGGACCAGATCATTAGATTTGCTTTTGTTACGATCAGCCATTTAAGAAGGGGCAAATTGAAGTGTCATTTGGCATGTAGTGAGAAAGTATCCTGTCCCATATTATTCAATATTAATAATTTTAGTAGCTACCTTACCTGCATGTCTAACACAGACTGCTTCCTGACCAGAATTTAATTTGGGGGAAATTGGCAGGGTCAACTTTCCATGATTTCCAGCAGTGAGAAGCTCCAGTTCAGATTGCGTTATAAGCACATCCCAACCAGCATATCCCAGGCATCTGTATATCTAGTTGGTCCCTATCTCCACCCATGCTGTTCGGCAGGAAGATGTATGCCCAAGATCATTTCATTAAAAGAAAAAAATGATCTTAGAAATTAAGAGTTTGGAAATGTGTATGTTTTTATTTACATGGTCATGAGCCTGAGCATTTCCCTATCGTTATTTTGTCCATTGAAAAGAGCTTTGCCAAATTAACTTTTTTCCCCAGTTCTTTCTTTTTAAATAAATCACTAAAACTCTAGTTCACATTTGTATCATGTGGCCTAGATCTGGCTGTATATAAGCTAGGATTTCTTGCTAAAATCTATGAGTTCAATATTGGGTGATTTTGTAATTTAGTCGTAAGCTGTTATTTTTGGACATGTATTTTTACCCAATTCTGTAGCCACTTTAAATACAAATGAAATTGTTTATTGTAGAGTATGTGGAAATTATAAATGTATATATACTTAGAAATGTATGTGTACAAATACAGAATACATGTGTACACATATTTCTATGTAAATAAAGAGAGTTGATTAAATCTGTCATTTGTTTAAGCTAGATTTCCTTTTGAAAATAAATGTTCTCAGTGTAGCAGTCTGAATATATTTGCTTTGAATATAAGAGGGGATTTATAACATCACAATTTAGGCTAGAGCTTAGAATAGAAGTGTGTCTAAACTGATGTATGAGATTACACTGGTGCCTTGCACACTATTTGTAGGAGTAAAATGTATGCTAGGAAATATAATGAATAGTACCAAATTAGCGAGTACAGGTAGCCCTTGTTTAGTGACTACAATTGGGACTGGCAACTTGGTCATTAACCAAAACAGTCACTTAAGTGAAACTGTGACTGTACTTATGAGCTTACTTCAGCTTTCCTTTGCTTTACAGACCTGCAAAGGTCATAAATGTGAGGATTGGTTGTAAAGTTACTTTTTCATCACCACCGTAACTGCAAACGGTTGCTAAATGAGGCAGTTGCTAAACAAGGACTACTGTGTTGAATTGTACCTAATGCAATCCTATACAAAGAAGAAACTGTTTAGTTTAATCAAGGAGATGATATATTGTTTTTTTCTGCTTTTAATGAAAAAGTTGATTATTCTTTGATGCCTTTCACATAATACTTTAAAGGCACCGTATGAAGCAGTGTCATAGGGACGCGGTGGCGCTGCGGGTTAAACCGCTGAGCTGCCGATCGGAAGGTCGGCGGTTCGAAACCGCGCGGCGGGGTGAGCTCCCGTTGCTCGTCCCAGCTCCTGCACACCAAGCAGTTCGAAAACATGCAAATGTGAGTAGATTAATTGGTACCGCTTCGGCGGGAAGGTAACGGCGTTCCGTGAGTCATGCCGGCCACATGACCACGGACGGGTCCTTAGGGACAACGCCGGCTCCAAGGCTTAGAAACGGAGATGAGCACCGCCCCCTAGAGTCGGACACGACTGGACTTTACGTCAAGGAAACCTATGAAGCAGTGTATGGATGTAGTGGAAGTAAAGATGGCTTGCACGGATGGAAAAGTACAGAGAGATATAGTGAATACTGTAGTACTGGCATAAATTAGCTTTAGTTCTGTGGGCTTATTTTTTATATCATCTAACTTCCAGTTCACATAGTAAAAATAAAATACAGTTAAAGTACAGTTAAAATTTCAAAGAAAACCGAGGTCCACTGTCTGTCCCCAGAGCACTTCAGAATAATGATAATAATTTATTAAACTTTATGCCCCCCAACTCTCAATGACTTGGTGGCTCACAACAATCAAACAAGAAATTACAATAAAAGATAAAAAAATAAAGGCAAAAGATGGCAAGCATGATGAAGTGAGGGGTCTCGCTCTCCCTTGCTGGAGGCCTGGGTGAAGGGCCAGGTCTTCACAGCTCTTCTAAACAACAGCAGAGGGGGGGCCATCCGGATCTCAAGGGGAACCTCATTTCAGAGGGCAGGCACTGCTACAGAGAAGGCACGCTTCTGGGGTCTGGAGAAATGACATTGTTTAATTGAAGGAGCCTATAGTGTGCCAACCCTGCAGGATTGAATTGGCCAAGCAGATGTTATAGGAGGCAAAATAAGAGGGTCTTGACATATTAATGGAACTCAAACAAGGTGTGGAGGGTCTCCTTATCTCACTGGGGAAGTTGTTCCATAATTTGGGGCTATTACTGAGAAGACCTGCCTCTGGGCTGCCATCCCCTTAACTTCATGTGTAATGGGAACTCAGGATGAACCCAAGACTGGCTAATTCTGGTTGAGAGAGACAGTTCTGCAAGTATGCAGGCACCAAGCCACACAGGGCTTTAAAAGTTTAAACTAGATTATTGAATTGGGCTGGAATCATTCTGGTAACTAAAGTAGTAATGTCAACATATTTCTTTCTCTTGTCTCTTGCCCTTGTTTTCTTTGACTTACCATTTCTTACTCCCTTTCTGCACTTTGAATAATGTTGCACATCCCAAAAGGGAATAACGTGATGGGCACGTATCTGTATCTATTACCTAACAGCTACTTTTTTTCTCTGGATTTGTTTCTCTCCAAAACAAGTAACACTGATACTTGCTATGGAAGTGGCAAAGGATTCCCCAATTGAAATAGAAACGTCTGATAGTTTTAAGAAAGGAAAATACTCTAGTATCTTTATATTACCCAATTACTGCACAAAAAGCATTTCAGCGTAGGAGTTACTTGGAAACTCCTATACAAATCCAAGGTACATTTCTAGCTGCGCGAAGCAATGCATAATGAAAGCATCTTATATATGCACATCTGGCAAGAAACATCTCTGTAGGATATCTTCAACTGATATTCTATATCCTAGTAACCTATCATAAAAGGAGGCAAAGATGATGTTGCTGAAGGAATGCAAGAGCTGTTAACAGATAAAAGATGGCAAATGAAATTTTGGCCTTGGGAAAGAAGCAAGCATAAGAAAAAATAATAATAATCCTGTCCGGATTCTACATGGTATAAGGGAGCACAGAAGGCAACTCTAGCAAGCTTTCTAGCAAGCTGTTGTTATACCCTACAATAGTAGAGTTCCAGTAGTCCTTGTGAAGTCTGTTTCCTGACCTGGCCTACCTTGAAGAGCTGACATCTATAGGATTTATTAACATGCACCCTTCATTTTTATCTTTCCTAAGTGTTGGGAGAATAATTGTTTTTCCCCATATCTGACTTTTGAATATCATATTGGAGCACTCCAAAAATTGGGCAGCAGGACTCTGGAGATGGTGGCAAAGGGTCACCTAGTGCATCGAAGGTCATGTCTGCAAAAACATGCAGAAGACTGAACCTTCAGTTATGCATTTAAAAGTTAATGATTACATGTATTGCACTGGCTTCCAAATACTAAATGTATGAAATTGTCTTAAGTATTTATTGAGATCATCTCAGATACAACACCTGGATGATATCTACGTGAAGTTTAGTGATGGACAGAAATATGTCATCTATAATATCAAATATTCCAACGAAATGAAGAGGTTGCAAGGAAAAATCAGTGAAGTTCAAATAAATACCTAATGACAACCAACTAAAGTTACAGTACATATTATTAATATAGTAATTCAACTAAAAGCAAGTTGTGGGAATACTTTTTCAAAATATATTTATTGCTGACTTCCTTCAGAAGCTGACAATCAACAATCTGAATCAGGGGAAACAAAGAGATTTTGTGTGCCTTCTCTGAGTGTAGTAGTCCTGTGATATCTCGATGCCAAATGTAAAGCTGTTAAGTGCTTTAAAGTTCAAAAGTGTGATGGAATGTGTCTATGAAGGGGGAGGTAATATGATGGACTACAGTAATGCAGCTGGTTTTCAGGATGGAGGGAGCACATTCCAAGGAGGAGGGCAAGATAAAAGGAGATGCAGTCCAGAATTGGAATGTGGGAAAACTAAGAGGTTCAGACTAGCCCTGCTCTAGAGCCTTCCCAGGTTATTTCCCCTTAGGTCAGGTAGAGTAGCTTTAGTCTGGCAAGATTCTGTCTATATGGTGTGAGCAAATAAAGAACTGGAGTTTGGCCGGATTGATTCCTTGTCATTCTTGGGCTAGGTCTGACATCAAGTAAGATTTTTAATTACACATGATAAATCTACTGAAAACCAATTTCAGCCCCATTATGCTCAAATCTGAATTCCATTTAGGAAAAGTAAAAAGTACAAAGCAGTATTGCTGTATTTTTAGCTAAGTTCACCTACTGGTACTTTAGATTTTTTGCTGATCTTGCAAAAGATTTATCTAGAACCATCTGAGAGAATTATTTCACAGAGAATTTGTTGAAGGTCCTAATAAGCAGAGATAAATGAAGAGATCTACAGTATATGGAAAAAAATATATTCTGCAGTGGATCTGGATTTTATGCTCAATCGTATTAGCAAGCCTTACAATTAGGAAACAGAAAACACAAATACACAATAAAATCCACACTGGGTTTATCCAGGCTAATACTGTGTTTAATTAGATTTATAAAAACTTACAAAGAGTAGAGTATTATTACTGAAACTCATTCCTTTCCAGTTTCCATGTGTATTTAAAAAAATGCAAAAACAATGCATAATATCCATTTTCTTTCCAGTCTAATCTTTCCCAATGTGATACCTAGTAACAGTTTTCATGATGCTGGCTGGGGATAAGAGGAGTAGTTCAAGAGTCCAAAGTTAGGAGAGGCTAGAGTGATCTTGCCAGTTTGGTGTAGTGGTTAAGGCACCAGGCTAAAAACTGGGAGATAGTGAGTTCTAGTCCCACCTTAGGCACAAAATCAGCTGGGTGACCTTGGGCCAGTCACTTTCTCTCAGCCCTAGGAAGAAAGCAATGGCAAACCACTTCTGAAAAATCTGCCAAGGAGACTGCAAGATTGGTCCATAATCATCTTTACTTTTTCTGACCTCAAAATATTGAAAATAAGGAAGAAAGGAAGAAATTTAATCAGTATCTGGCTCTGAGCTCTGCAGCTCTTGGCATAAGAAAAATCTCATCATCCCCATTCCATTCAAAAGATAAATTTCAAAAATTGCTTGCACCTTCTCCATCCCTGTCCTCATTTCATGTGCATTAAACAGGTCATGTGCAAAACAAACATTTCCTATGAGAAGAAACTGAAAAGCCATCTTGAAGGACTTCCTAAGTCAGGAGCTGAGATTAGTGAAAGAAGAATAGGGAAAAAGACCGCAGAAGTGATCCACAGCTGCAAAATTTCAAATTATTATTAATGTTTATTCAACAACCCAGAATGATGTGATTCATCTATAATGCTAAGCTAGGAATCCCGACTGCTTTTGGCAGATGGGCATATTTGTAATTTTGAGAGCATGTTATAGGTATTCTCACAAAATGGCTGACAGCATGGGCATGACCAGTCACAAAACCCCACTTACCAGATAAGTCTATTTTCATGTAGAAAGAATTAGTACTGAAGCTTCCACCAACTCTTACAACACTTCACTTTGCAACATGCTCATAGGGGTCCATGGGGGTTGGAACAGGGAGGACTAGTGACAAAATGTATGTTGTGACACTGATACAATCAGTACCCATTATGTACTTTAGTGAGAGTTGCAACAAAAGTACTAAAGGGCAGAGCTTGGGTAGTGTTGTCACAATGTACAGTTTCTTTATTAGAGTTATATCCCGCTTTTGTTTAGTATAACTCAGGATGGCCCCTGCCCCCTATTTTCCACATAGCCACAAACCTGTGAGGTAGGTTGGGCTGAGAGAGACTGACTGGTTCGAAGTCACCCAGTTGGCTTTCATATTTCATTAAGTTGTAAACCCCTTGAGTGTGCAAATTCCCTTTTTTAAAAAAAATTAAAAAAAAACTTAAATAAAATCAAGTGGGACATGGAACCTGATGGGTGCCAAGGACATATGAGTTCACACCCAGGGTATCTGTGTACACCATTTTAACACACAAGTACCAAACCATAAATTTGGTTTGCAGAGCACATTGGTTGGATTCACATGCCATGCTAAGCCAAAACCAAACTAGCAAAAAGCTCAGGTAACCATCTCACTTACTGTCCTGTCATGTGCTGCACTCTAGCAAAGTTCTTTGGTTGTTTTGTTATACAAACCTGAAGCAGCCAGCATTTGAGGTTTCTGGAATCTGGGTCAGTGATGCAAAATAAGCTTTGATTCATATGTAGAAAGGCAAAGCCCTCCAATAATACAGCCTTCTCTTGGCACATCTCTCCCTCCCTCCCTCCCTCATTTGATTAACACTGTGTCCTTTTTGTCAACTGAATCTGCATCTCTCACAGTAGTTAGCAGAAAAATCCTTACTATAATACACACATTAACGCTATGAAAATTAAATGAAACTGAATCACCACAGGGAACATCTGCCTTTTTGTCAATGCTGAATAATTTCTTTCAGCTCAGGTCTAGTTTCCTCCCAGAAGAAAAATAACTTGTATTTTTTATACCGCATAACTAATTACAATATGTGTTCCTACTCCAAGCCTTAGTGTCTACATAAAATATCAGTCCATAATGAAGATAATTGAAAGTATGACTTTCATCAATATTTAATTAGCATTTGGTGCTAACTCATTATTTTGGTACAAATTTTACATCCTGCTGTCCTGCTTGGCACATATCTCATTCCGTACAGTTCTTTTATGAGTGTGGCCAAAGCAAAACTAGACACACAGAAACCTTCCCGGAGGCATAGAGGACAGACTGTTTGAACTATGGAAAATATGACTGACATTTTAATTGAGTCCAGAATATGACAGCATAATTTACAGGATGCTGGAAAAAATGCACTCAGTTCCTCCTGGGGAAGGAATATACTTTGTTCAATGAAGATTCTTGAAACACATGTGTATGTTCATAATTATCTCCTTGATTAGCTATTGAAACAACGGATAATTTATACCACTTTTGGATGGCTCAGCAAATTAGGATATAAATACACTGACAGACATAGCAATCAATAGAAGTCACATATTCTGGGCCAACTGGGAGATTAGAGTGGCTGTCAGAATAAGAGCTGAACTTTTCATGTGAGAAAAAGGAGGAACATGCAGTGGGAGGGAAGAACATTAGCTATGGACAAAATTAGAGAGAGGAAACATAATAAGGCATAATAACATCACTTCATTGATGGTATTGATTTGTTAACTGTCTTAGTTCCAAAGGACTTCAGGTGATATTCAAGATATGGAAGTAATAAGCTAAATTAAACCAACCATTCTGGCACCGAGGACTGTACTTTGGAAAGTACAGCCTTTGGAAAGCCATAAAAGTGGGGGCCATCTTTGTCTTGGGGGAGCAGCTGCTCGAAAGGGAGGAAGTCTCCACAGAGAATGCCTATCAGCCTCTTCCGATAAACCTAACAAGAGAAGGAGATTTTCAGCAGTTGCTCCTTGGTTGTCCTGGTTGGGTGGGCAGAACTTACCTAGGAAACATGGTATCTTAGATACCTAGGCCCTGGTAAATTCTATGCTAAATATATAAATTGTGAAATTGAAAGCTTGGGCCTCCACAAAGATTTTTACTGAACAATTTAGATAACACTATGAGTTAAGAGAGTTCTGTGTAGTTTACTTCCACAAATGTGAAAAAGATGGAAATATATGCAAAACCTGTCATGAGTACTGATGGTGAACAGGAGGGGGCCGCTATCCAGGGGCAAAAATGCATGCGTAGTTTAGAGAGTTTGAGCTGTCATTCAAAGAGAACCAGAACAGACCCGCCTTGTCTTTTGGGGGTTTATCTGTCTGGGTTTTCCCACGCTTCTTCAGTTTGGTAGGATTTTCTGTCTACTATAGCATTAATAAAGCACTAGAGACTTCTTCCTCGTCTCGGCGTGGTTCTTGCTTAGTCAGGACAAAACCTTTATAAATCCATTAAAAGGTAACTTTTCAGAACTCTTCTGATGCTGGAAATTGTATCTGTTCTTCTTTCCCAAACCACCCCAAACTCCAGAAAGTGTTGAATATTTCAATCCAGTTTGCCTCCACAAATGTAATAATCAGGAGGCAATCTGTGGTTAGGTCTATGCTGCGGTGTTAGCCTCTTTGAGGGAGGGGTGATGCCTCCAGCCTTGTAAGGGCCAGTGGTATGCCTCCTTCTCAAGAGACTGCCCTTGGATCCAATGGTCCTAGATATCTATCATCCTGTCCCTTTTTAGGGAAGGTTGTTGAGAAAGTGGTTGGAATGTAGCTGTTGAAAAGCCTGGAAAAAGTGAATTATCTCAGCCCATTTCAGTCAGGTTTCAGGCTGGGATTCTGTATGGAGACTGTTAGCAGATTGCTAGGAAAGCCTTTGGCCCAGGAGAGATCAGAAAAGTCACACACCAGGCATTTCTATAAAAATAATTTTATTTACAGAAAGCAAACATATTTACAGGCTCTCAGTGAGAGCTGCTTAACTCTCTACATGGCTACACAGAAGGGAAACTGAAACTAAAACAAGTCCAGGCAAGTTCTTCTCCCTAGGTGCAAAAATTAACATCCGAAAAGAGGACAATTAAATTCAACCTCTTCACCCGGCCAAAATGATTAGTTACCATAGTAACCTTAATCTGTAGTGGAAAACATATTAACACTCTCCTTTTTATACTACAGAATAAGATGCAAACCAATTTGCTTTGTTAACTCTTTGTGTCTTGGTACAGCAAGAGGTTTGGTTAAAATATCAGGAATCATGTCTTTTGATACACAATATTTTAACATTATCTCCCCTTTGGTTTAACAGAAAGCTACCATCCTTCTTCCTGTGTGTTTCCAAACCTAGGTAATTTGTTACAGTTCCAAGGCTTTTTAACATGAAATGGCTTTTCATGCAGGCTTCAAAATCAAGCCTTTGTTTTTCTGTTGATGTGAACAGCAGCAAATCTTCAACATAAATGCATAGATACATACAGCCTTGTTTGTCTTTCTTCATATATACACATGGATCTGCTTTTCCTTTTTCAAAACCAAAATTCTGCAGTTGTTCATCTACTTTTTGGTTCCAGGATCTAGCAGCTTGTTTTAACCCATATATTGACTTCTGCAGTTCACAGACTAGATTCTCCCCTTTTTCATAGCCAGGGGGTTGCTGCATGTATAATTTGTGGTCTAAATCACCATAGAGAAATGCAGTTTGAATGTCATAGTGGTGAACTGACATTCCTTTGAGTGCAGCAATTTTTAACAGTAATCTAATTGATTCACCTTTAGTAATTGGTGCAAAAGTCTTGTCAAAGTCTAAATCTTTCCTTTGAGTGAACCCTTTTGCAACTAACCTTGCTTTATATTTTTGGATTTTGCCATCAGCATCCCTTTTCAGTTTGAAAACCCACCTGCAACCTAGACAGCGTTCATTGGGAGGTAGATTTACCAGTTTCCATGTTTTATTTTCTTTCAAGGATGATAACTCCTGTTGCATGGCAGAATGCCAATTTTGTGCAATCTCAGGTGGTAAAGCATTCACTTGTTCTAAAGACTCAGGTTCTGTGAATATGTGAAAAGCCTTTACTGTTTCAGCCTGAAAACGTGATGGAGGAACGCCTTTATTACTTCTCTGAGATCTGCGAGGTAATACAGGGCTTAAATTTTGACTCCTATCACTTTCCTGAGAAGCATCTGTCTCATCAGACAGATCTTCAGTTTGCTTTTCTGGTTTAATGTCCTCATCAGGCAAAAGATCACCATCAGCAAGTCCTTGCTGTTCTCTTGTGGTGGTCAGATCAACTGGAGAGCTAGAGTTTAATCTCCCCCAGTTTTGTTCAGCAAAAGAAGCGCTTTTGCTAATTATTAATTTCTCTCGCATTATGAACCTGTAGCTCCTTTGGCTTTGTTCATAGCCAACAAAGATGCCTTTCTTTGTTGTGGGGCCTCCTTTCCTTCTCTGTTGTTTTGGAATATGAACCCATGCAGTGCTACCAAACACTCTCAGATGGTTTACCTTTGGTTTCACACCATAAAACAAATGGAATGGAGTGTCCTGAATCACAGAGTTATACAATCTGTTTTGTACATAACAGGCCATAGATATTGCCTCTCCCCAATACTTAAAAGATAAATGTGAATCTTTAAGCATGCATTCCATTGCATTTTGCAAGGTTCTGCCCTTTCTTTCAGCAACACCATTTTGCTGAGGGGTGTAAGGGTTAGAAAGAATTTGTTCTATCCCCTTTTCTACTAGGAACCTTTTGAATTTGTGAGAAAGGTACTCTCCTCCTCTATCACATTGGAGTGCAGATACAGGCCTTGGGAATTTTCCATTTGCCCATGTCACAAAACTTTTGAATTTCTCAAATGCCTCATCTTTATGTTTTAAGATGTAGATAAATGTGTATCTTGAGAAATCATCAATGATGGTCATTTCATACCTTGCTTGCCCAAAACTTGGAGCAAAAGGTCCAATAATGTCAGAGTGTACAATTTCCAAAGGTCTAGTTGTAACTCTGTCACTGTGCTTACTCACAGGAGCTTTTTGTGTTTTGCACTCTTTGCAAACTACACAGTCTAAGTATTTATCACAGGGTTTTATCTTTAGGTCAGCACACAGCTGTGGCATTTGTGCTATATACTTGAAATTAGCATGACCAAATCTCCTGTGCATCAGGTGTACACATTGGTCATGATATGGCGTGTTGCCAACTGCAGCCTTGCAGCTTGGCTTCCTTGCATTTTGCACAATGTACAAGGAGGCTTTTAATATACCAGTAGCACACAATTTTCCATTTTTACGTATCTCACAACCATTTTTCTTAAATGTTATGACATACCCTGTTGCAGCCAATTGTGCCACAGATAAAAGGTGTGATTGTAAATTTGGCACATACAACACACCTTTTACAGTTTCTCCCAAGCAGGATAAATACAAGTCACCTTGTCCCATAATTTTGGTCACAGACCCATCAGTCAAAGATACACTTTGTCTTTCAGTTTTAGACAGTGACACAAAAGAGCTTTTACAATTACATAAATGACAATTGGCCCCAGAATCTAACACCCATACATCAGAATTACCCTTCTCAGCAACCTGTGAAATTTGGGTTGTCTGAAGAGTCTTCTTCTGTGTTGCCCTTGTGTTCTTCTTCTCTGTCTTTCTACTCTGGGGTCTCATGGCACAGTCTTTCTGCTAATGTCCAGCTGAACCACAACTGAAGCATCGCTGGCTGGCTAGCGCTGTGGCCTCAGCTTCCTTTCCCTTCTTTTCTGGTACTGCAGCTTTCCAGAAGAGATGTGGGGGATCTTTCCTCTCTCTTCTCCCATTCAGCAAGTAACATATGTGTAACATATGATGGGGTGAGGTCTGCTTCAGGCATAGCCTCCAGGGTACAAATCAGCATGTCCGATGTTTCATTCAGTGAGGACAGGAGGATATAGGATTTTGTGAGAGGTGTAAATTCCATTCCTCTCTCCTGCAACTCAACAAACAGCTGCTGAATATAATGCAGGTGCTCAGGAAGGCTATCTCCTTCTGCAAGGTAGGCTTTGTACAGCTTTTTTGTCAGGGTAACTTTACTCCCTGCTGTTACCTTTACATACAAGTCTCTCAAAGCGTCCCAAAGTTGCTTTGCAGACTGCATACCTCCCACGTGGACTAGCTGATTGTCCTCAACTCCCAGGATAATGGTGGCTCTAGCCCGCTCATCCTGTCTAAGCCATTCAGCACTGGGATTTTGGGGGGGTTGCTCACCAATTGGCAGCCAAAGATTCTCTCTGCATAGATACATCTCCATCTTCAGGGCCCAATTCAAATAGTTGGTCTCTGATAGGCACTCCAGAGGCATCACTGAGGGCTGGGAGGTAGCCATGGCTTCTTCCTTCTTTTGCAAGTCACCTCAGCTGGCTTCTTTGTCCTGTAGACCAGCAGTTGCTGGAAAATCTCCAGGCGGCTCCAAAGAAAATCTTCACAGATCTTTGCTACCTGCCTTTATATTGTGCATGAGGTGTGGAGCTGATCTCTCTGCTCTCTCTGGGGTTTTACTGGGCTGCTTACTGGGGCCATAACCTATTAGCAGATTGCTAGGAAAGCCTTTGGCCCAAGAGAGATCAGAAAAGTCACACACCAGGCATTTCTATAAAAATAATTTTATTTACAGAAAGCAAACATATTTACAGGCTTTCAGTGAGAGCTGCTTAACTCTCTACATGCCTACACAGAAGGGAAACTGAAACTAAAACAAGTCCAGGCAAGTTCTTCTCCCCAGGTGCAAAAATTAACATCCGAAAAGGGGACACTAAATTCAACCTCTTCAGAGACAACCTTGGTTGTGCTTGTTGATGACCTGTAGCAGAGTTGGGTTGGAGGTGGTATATCTAACCTTGTGTTTTGTGATCTGTTGATGGCTTTCAATACCATTGACCATTCCAGTGGGAATATGGCAGACTGAGCAGCTATGCCTGTGAGCTCTGCGGGCAGAACTGGCATCGTGGCAGTTTTTTGGGGGCACAGGCTGGTTTCTCCTGTAGCCCAGAGCATTTTTCCAGATTAAGGAAAACACTTGGAATCAACCCCTTCGTCCTCTGGTGGCAAGTTGCAGCCAGGAGATTGTGGACAGTGTGCACGATCGATGGGTAAGACTTCGCTGGAAGGCTGGGATTTCACCATTTCTGACCACGCTACAGCCCTTAAAGGGACATTAAGTCCAGCCACCCCATTTCTAAAGTAAACTTACTTTTTAAGTTTTTGTACCCTAAGAGAGGCTTTCTACAGTAAGAAGTGGACTCTCTTGGTGCCTATCATTATTTCTTGATTAAATTTTAAAATCTTTTAAAGTTGTGGCTTGTTTTCCCATTCAAAGACTAAGAAGAATGAGAATAAATAATTGCCTCCCTGTTATTATTTTTGTACTGAATTTGAAGGATTTAATATTTTCCTACATGTTGAATTTGCTGTTTTGAATCTTTAGCCCTCTGTTCCTTTTCTCTGAGAGCTGCTTGCTAGCACACTTTCTCCTGTTTCAATTTCACTCAGAAGTTTTTCATTAACTCATTAACTCCTATCTGCGCGAGTCAAGTATCTAGGGGGTGCCATAATCTACTACCTGAAACATGGATGATTTCAAGGAGGCTTTTTCAGAGTCCTGTTCTGAGCCTGAACAGACTTACAAAGAGTTCTTTTCAGATTGCTGTCAGGCTATTCTGCAGAATATTCAGGACATTGGGGAAGATATTATTTCTAAAGTGTGTTATCTGGCACACTTTAGAAATAATGTTATTATAATGTTATGGAAGAAGATGAAGATTTTGACAAGGATGGAGATCTTTCCACTGACAGCAATATTGAAGTAATGCCAGACGAAGACTACGATTTGGTGCTGAAGGAGTTAAAGCAACGGTCTGAGCTGCAGATTACAAGGAGAGTTGTTTTTCTGGGGGATTCTTATGGCTTTCTGAGGGAATGTTTTGGGGAAGAAGGGAATCTGCTTTGTGGGTTTTTTTTTTTTTCCTGAGAAGTTTGAGTTTTTAAGGGGGGCAGTTGGGCTGTTTGATTTTTGCAAGAAAAATACCTTGGGTGTCATAGGGAGATATGTAAACGCCTTAGTATATTTTGAAATGGGGTAAAATTTTAAGAATGTGTAATTGGATTGATAATGAGGCTATTATGATTTCATTTCTCTTTAATGATTTGGATTAAGATCTATTGGACTTTTTTAAAGGTTTGATTTTTAAGATTTATAAGGTATCTATAAGGTATAATAATAATTGCTTGGTTTTTAGGTTTAATAGGGTTAAGATTGCTGTAGTATTATTAATTATAAAAGTAGACAATTTATATGTTTTTATAATTTGATTTTTATTATAGTGGACAGAAAAATATAGAATAGTGGTAGGAAGGAAATAACTAAATAAATGTTGTTTTATGAGGGAGGGAAGTTGATTTAGACATTTTTTTTTTTTAATATATATAAGGGGAAGGAGCAATTGCATAAGTGATTTGTATATGTGCTAATGGAAGGATTTATAGAAATAATGTGAACTTGGTTTGATATAGAGTAAGGGATTGATTATGGAAATTGCTGTATATTCTTGCTGTTGAAAGTCAGAAGCCAATTCTTTATGTAATCTTCAAAATTCTTTTTTCTTGTGTTTCACACTTTAGTTTTTCTTTTTTTTCTTTTTGTAGTTTATTTTTTCTTTTTTGTAGTTTTTATCTTTGTTTCAAACTTAATAAAGTTCTTTTAAAAAAATACCATTGACCATGGTATCCTTCTAGACCAGCTCTGGGGTCTGGGAATTGGGTGTACCTTCTTGCAGTGGTTCTCTTCCTTCAGGGCCAGTTCCAGTTGCTATTGGTTGGGGGGGGAGGTTATTCCCTAGCCCCCCTCCTTTGTGGAGTGCCACAGGGTTCAGTGCTCACTCCCCTCCTATTGAACATCTATGTAAAACCTCTGAATGAGGTCATCTGCTAATTTGGGCTTTGGCATCATCAGTATGCTGAAGATATCCAATTACATCTTTCAACCCCAGGCCAGTCAAGTGAGGCTGTTAATGTTCTGTCCCAGTGTCTGGAGACCATGTGGGCCTGGATGCAGAGGTACTGTCTCTAGGTCAATTCTGTCCAGACTGAGTGGCTGTGGATATTAAGGCCATCTAGATCTGGGGAGATTTAACTTTGAGTGGGGTTGTACTTCATTCAAACATGGTGCACAATTTGGGGTTTTTCTTGAATTCATGGCTCCTGCTCAATGAGCAGGTGACAGCTGTGGCCAACAAGGCCTTTGCACAGCTTCATCTGGTGTGCCAGTTGCACATTTTCCTGGCTTGGGAGGCCCTTCATATAGTCATTCATATCCTTGTCACCTCACAGCTTGACTATTGCAATGTGCTGTACATGAGGCTGCCCTTGAAGACCACTTCGAAGCTTCAGCTGGTTCAAAATGCAGCAGTGTGGGTTTTGTTGATATATGTTTTTTGTGCTGGTGGCCAGATTTGTCATCTTGTTCTTTATTTTTTCCTTATCCTATTGGGTCTTTTGTTTTGTTTTGTTTTAATTGTACTGTACTGTACTGTATTCTCTGTGGCATATTGTGTGCTACTTAGAGTCATTCTGAAGTTGGGCAATGCCTACAGTCATGTGAAACAGTAAGTACACCTCTGAAATTTTTGACTTTTTAAAATAATTTAACATACAGATATCTGATCTTCATTTCAACAATATGATAAAGAAGATGTAATAAAACAAATACCATGCACCATTTGCATTATACCCTTCTTTCCAGTTAATCTAGGCAAGTAATCTAAGCCACAGATGGTACAACTTTTATCCCACCTGGGTTTCTCTGATCATGGAATTGTTCTTCTTAGAGTAAGGGAAGTTGAGCTCAGTTAATATATATTTGATTGCACAGATACTTCCAACTAAGGAAAGTATTCATTGTGTGGGTTCAAAAGAAGTGGTAACCTCTACTCAACCATGTTTTGTTAAATAAGCCACCATCCCAGGTTCTCTTATGACATTAAACTAACCCTACAAAATGTATATTAAAACTAAGTGGAATGTGCAAACTCATCAAGACATGTTTCTAGGTATGCATTTCAAAAAAAAAAAGAAGATGAGAAATACTGAAATGGAAGGCAACAGCAGAAGACAGAAGAGAGTGATTTAAGTAGCCTGTTCTCATTTTATGTCCTCCAGATGTACAGACTATTGTTAGAAAATTACTATGGGTAGTTTCCAGGTGAGTTTGCAACCAGCACACTCCCAGTCAGTTCCTATATCCATATCAAAGGAAGTGTAGCTTGATATTTATTTATTAAACCTCAGCAAACAACAAAAGCAGTTAGCTGGTAAAAATGAGACAAAAGACAGGGAAAAGTAGGCAGAGAGAGACGTGAATACCAGGCAGGAATTTACATCAGTGATCTATTTCTAGCACAGAACTTTCAAAGCCATTGGAAACGACACTGTAGGTAATTCACATGGACAGCCCCAAAGGGGAATAACCCTTTGGTAATTCCAGTCTTAATTTAAGATTATTCCAATCTTAATGTACATGTGACAGCAGAATGGGGATGGATAATAGGTCATCAGCTGATTCCTCCTCTATTCTGCACCATAATCGGAACAATTTGGTGGATGAGGATATATCTAAGAACTACCAGATAAGAATATAAGACTTGACATTATCCTCAACATAATGCAACTATCTGGAGCAGCCTTTCTCAACCTGTTGACCCTGGAGGAACCCTTGAAATATTTTTCAGGCCTCGGGGAACCCCGGCACATTCAGGCTCAAATATAGGCCAGAAGGTACAAAATTATTATATTCGTTTCAAGTGTAGGCCTTTCTCATTAAACTGGGAGTGGTAGTTTAGAACTGCTGAGAATACAATAAAAGAATCAGGGAGGTTTTATCTATCTATTCTTCCTTTAAAAAGGTGTGTGGGGAGGGGTCCACTTTAAACTCAGGGTTTATTTTTGGGTAAATATGGTATTTTTCATCTGATCCTGAGCTCTAAAAACCAGATCTTAAAAAAACAAAGTGCCAGTGAAAAAGTGCCAGTGGAAAAAAAAGTATCCATAAGAATATATGGATTCCTAGCATTGTTAGTTTTATTTTTATTTACTATTGGTAGGGTACCGAACATTTTCTAATCACTGTCTAGAGACTAAAAAACAAGGCAGCTCCTGCCTGCAGCTCCACAATCTTAGAAAAAATGGGGAGGAAGGATGAAAGCCAATCAATTCAGGGACCAGCTCTGGAAGGAACATAATTCTAATGGTACTGTCAGAACTGGAAAGATAAGCATCTCTAACTTTAAATGCAAGTACATTCAGCAGAGGCCCAAATGCAGTTTTACCATCGCACAGCTGTCATTTGAAGTTCAGTGTTCTTTGTAGCAGGGAACTTCCTACAGTTGCTAATTCTTTGGCCAAGAAATGAGGACAGGAGTTTCTCTTTGCAGTGATGTAGTTTTTTCTTTGATATTGGCTTCTGACAAGAGCCAGAATATGCTGCCTTTCAGTCTTACATCCCCGAGGTGTAAGAGCAGTCAGGGAAGCAAAACTCAAAGATTACTTAGGTTCTTCAGTGCTATTAGAGACGATTAAACTTACATTTTCAGGTTCCAAAGTGGTTAAGTGCCATATGGGAAGAAAGGAACTATAAATCTAAAGAATGATCAGGTCTACAGATAACATAACATTGGGTGGGATAGTTAATACCTTAGCAGATGTAAAATTCAAAACAATGTTGATAGGTTTGAGGAGCCGGCTGAGAATATTAGAACAAACACAGACAAATGAAAAGTTATTCACTTAAGAAACATACGGTATAGCAGATGCAGAAGATGATAAAGACCTGGCTTGGTAATAGTATGAATGAAAAGGGTCTTGTAATTGTAGATGATCAAGCATTAAACTGAATCTTCAGTAGGATGTGGCTGCAAAAAGGGCAAACACAGCTTTAGGCTGCATCATTAGAAGCATCATTTCCAAGCCACAGAATGGAGGGGTCCCACTCTATTTTACACTGGTCAGACTAAGAGCATTCAGATTTGTAAATCAAAGGGTTCTGACAGACTGGAATATGGACAAAGAAGGGCAACGAGGACTGGAAATTCAGTTTTTCTAAAAGAAACTGATGGAACTGAGAATAATTGGCCTTGAGAAATAAAAACAGAAGGTGGGGTGGGGGTAGGGGAGAGACATACAACTGTGCTTACCTGAGGGATATCGCATGAAGAAAGCTCAGACCTCTGTCCTGCCAAAGTGCAAGACGTGGAATAATTGTCTTATTCTACAGGTTGAATGTTAAGAAAAGCTTCCCAACAGTAACCTCTGCTGGAAGCTACCTAAGATAGAACTCCTGTGAGTGTTTGGAGAATAATTTGTTATCCTCTTCTTTACTAACTTTTACCTGGAGTTTACTTAACATGATTTCATGATTTATGTGATTTCATTTTGGTTTTATTATGATTGAATTTTGTTTACTCATCATTACTATTATAATTACCTATTTTGTAACTTTTGATTGGGCATTGGCTGTTTTTCAGCTAGCTAGATAATTGGTGGGTTTCCCTTCATTTGGATATATTTCGTTTGGGTTCCTGCTTTGAGTAGGGAGTCAGTTGCTTTGGAAAGAAAGATCTAAAAGAGGGAGAGCAGGGACCTTCAAAAACTAGCACCGTAACCATGCCCCACGCCTCTCTGATAAAATATGTCATTTCTATTTAAGTGCTGGCAATTTGGACACATAAAGTGTAACTTAGTCTATGCAGGCTGACACTGTTCCCTTTTTGGTCATTTGGCAGGGCAGAAAAAGGCATCCCTCTTCCAGTTCTTGCCAACCAGACAATATGCAGTAGTCCACAGCTTTTTATCATGTGTTATGAGCACAGATCAGGGATGCATGCAAAGCTGTTTACATATGCAGCTACGTGTCAGTTCCCAAAGTGATGCCTCTATTTTGAGGAGCCTGTATTTGAAGCCACAAGCCACAATTCAGAGGCATTTGCGTTATGTTCCACTGGAATACATGATGTATTGCCCAGCTGCTTTCACCAGTGCTACTTTCTTTCTATAGTGGACCCACCTGTCAAAAAGGACTTTCTGCTTGATCTTTTCTGTTAACTGTCCTTCTCTCACTAATTTCTAGTGCTCTCACAGTAGAATGCCAGGGTAAAGGGGAGGGAAAGTTGGGTGGGATGGGAGGAGTGTAGATTTTATAAAATTGTGAGAAAATAATGTCATGCTCGATTTACTGTTCACAAGAGCTCAGTGATGTGTTCCATTGGCATTCTCTGCAACATGCATCACAAATAAATCTGATCATTGCTCTGTTTGGAAGCATGAAGCCAGGTAGCATTAGCAAAATTGCTCACACTGGATCTCATAATTGCTCTCTTTGTACAGCAATGGCAAAATCTGTCCATGCAGAGCTGATGTAATTCCTATTGTTGGCGTAGCTTCTTGACTCAAAAACCAATCTTAGCAGATGGAGATGATTGCTTTCTCTGCCCACTCCTCAGCCCAGATCTTTTGTCTTTCCAATGAAGAATGAAAGATGACTTTTTATTGAACAGGGTGTTCTATATAAAGAAGCTTGCTTGACAAATTCTCTGTTAATCTTAAAACTATCCAGAAGGATCAGCTCCCTTGATGCTCAATCCAGCCTCTAGCATGGGAAGTTTTATCTATTCACTGGTTTGGAACAGAAAGACCTCTGTAAAGCAGCATCATTTTGATCAGTTACCTGTGGCTCAAGACTCTACAAATGCACTTAGAATTATTATTACTCCTCCATCTTCCAGGATAACAATTGTTAGTTTGTTGCTATCTGCTTTGGGAAGTCTGTTATCTGGAATGTTGGGATATGAATCAGTAAATTCAAGATGCAGAGTATTATTTAGAAAGAAAACAACTTCCAGCATCCTTCCCACAAAGTAATTGAGAGCTATGGGGAGGAAGACAGAGGGAGCCCAGCTGAATATTCATTAGATTTAAATCCTGCCTTTCTTTTAAGAGGGGAAAATGGCATTCAAAGCATTATTCCCCGTAATAAGATCCCTGTAAGGGAGCTTGAGTTAGGCTGAGCTGAGAAGGAATGACTGCTCCCAGCCAACCTAGTGAATCTGCTCAGGACAGACTAAAATCTCGAGTCTTTCCATCCTAGTTCTACTCTTGTCACTATTTCACACTAGCTCTCTAATATTTAAAGAACAGTGTTCTACAGAAAGCAGGCGAAGATGAACTGGTGTGCTTTTTTCTTGAACTGTTGCCAATTGGTGGTGTGTGTGTGGAGGGGTGTGTGGCTTCCCTGGGTGGCAACTGCCACCTGCAATGGATCTTTCCCATCATCTCATAATGTGCCCCATTTGGGTTTGAGGAGGGGGGAGGAATTTATATGCTCATCCATATGAAAAGTTCACCACCAAACCCTCGGTGTAAGGCCCAATTTCCGGCCTTAGATACATAGGAACTTCTGCTACCAATATGTAACAATTGTACTCTCAAAATATAGCAGTGCAGTTGGAGGTTTTGGAGGGCTCACAAAAGAGAGGCTTGGGATTACGTGTTGGCCTAGGCTTATGGTTCATGAGTGTAAAATGAATGTGTGAAGTAACTACCGGTATTTCCATGGCCCAGTTAGCCACACTTGGCTGATCTCAAAAAACTAAGTAGACTGGGATCTGATTGCTTCTTCAAGAGGAAACCACAAGGAGAGCGTATGCCTATAGGGTAGACTAGCAATAAACAAACAAACAAACAATCTCAGAAGAGAGCAATGGCACATCCATTCTGTATTGTTGCCAAAAGAATTAAAAGAATGCAACTGTATACAAAGTCACCAGGAATGAAACTCAATTTGAGGGAGACTTGACTTTGCCCCAAAACAGAAACACGGGTTTGAGAGAGGTAGGACACAGAGCGGAGCTGGGTGTTTTGGCTTCAAAAGGTACACCAGAGAGTTGGGGAACCATCAGGAATGGGTGGATTTTTAGCAAAGAGGAAGAGATTATAGTGGGAAAAAAATGGAAAAATAGAAGTGCCCTTCTACTCCTGCAGCACATTGTTAAATTTCACTACAAATCAATGATAACATACACATGGATAAAGTTCTCTGATGTGGAGATAATTTATAGGAACAAGCCTCACATTCACTGAAATGAACTCACATAGTAGGTGAGTCCATTCAGTTAAACTATTAACTAGGTTCAATAGGTTCAGTCCCAAATAAGCTGCTCATCATGAGAACAGGTTTATGTGAGGGAAAAGGTTGTGTCTGAAAGTCCTGGAGATGTATCAGTAATGAACATTATCAGAGAAGTGTGCATTGAAGCCATTTATCCCACCAAGGAAGTTTGACTCACCCTGACAACAAATCTGCATGTTTTAGATATGCTAGAGCTTGAATATGCAAATTTAAAGAATGTATTAATTATCATTAGACATTCCTTCACAAAACACTAGAACTAATTAGAGAAATAATTTGGGAAAATTGAACTACATGACAGAAAAAAAATATTCATCAAGTTTCAATTCTCTAATTCTGTCAGCCTGTCAAAAGTAGGAGTCTGTTATTAATACTGGAAAGTAGTTTCTCTCTCTCTCCCCCCTCCCCCTGTAGTATAGTTTAAATCCTCTTAAATAGTTACTTTCAAATTAACCAAACCTTGTAGGGCATTCTTTTTGTCTTCACTAGTTATAGAGGTTATTCCAAATATCAGAAATAAAACTCTCCTAAAAAGTTTCACTGGATGCCATTCCAGAATTAGTAATTAGGGATATAGACAAAGTACTTCTTTGAAACTTTGCACAGTCCTATTCATGAAGCCCATCATGGCGGCCATTTTTCCCAGAATGTCCTTAACGTGCTTTCAAAATGCCAAAGGTCCCCACTGGGTGGATTCCTGCTTTAAAGTGGGCTGCACAGGAATTTTGCATGAACAAATAATGCCTTGGACCCACAGTCACCCTTCAAGAAATGGAAAGCCGTCTCCCACCCACATACGATTTCAGATTCAGCCAACCAAGTACTTCTGGGAAGGAGGGAACAAGGGAAAAGATAGTCTTTACTTCCCTTCCTCCTGCTGCTCTTCTATATTGCCAAAAGGGTCTCTCCCTGCAGGCATAGAAGGGAGTGTGGAAGAAAAACCTTTCCATAACACTTGAATGGACTTTTGTCAAACTTTTACTTTCTGCAATCTACAGCGATTCATATTATGAATCGTTGGCTCATTAATAAGATGCTGTGTCTGCTTGCTTTTAATTATGTTTATGCTGAAAACTTCAATATAGATAAATAAAAAAGAATGTGGTGACTTAATTTCCGGTCGAAGTGATTCCTCTAACTGGAAGTCTAATGTAAATGGGGCAAAGGGGAAAATCAACCAAATTATACATTGATTTCATAAACATTCTCAGTGCTTAGAAATAGAAAATAATCAGATCGATTGAATGTACTGAACACGTAAATAAGGGGAGCTCATGTTTAAATGTGTCCCTTTCCCTTGCATGAAAAAGAATCCAACTGCAGAAAGGTAAGAGTTTGGGTTCAGATTCCCCTCCTTGCCATGCTGGTTTCGTATACGGTTGGCAGAGCAGTCTCCAGTAAGGTGGCAAAAACAAGAGAAAATACATCCCAATATTAAGTCACACATCAGGATAGTTTTGACACAAAACTGGTTTGCAAAAATTATGCAAATGCATTCCAATTCATGAGACGTAAACTAAACTCAAACTCTGAAAGGAAAAACAGCCTGTTGTTCAATAAGTGAAATGTATCCATTCTTCTTCCAGAACAGCGTAACATCTTAAGCAGATACCCATTCATATTAATGCTCGATCTGAGAAACTTCATTGTGATACATATGGATGAATATATGGAACTGCAAATGCACAGAAACAACACATGGAATTAAGCAGACAACCCCATCAATACCTCCTTGCTGTAGTTCTGTCACAGGACTGAAACTCATTCTTAGTTTTTGAAGCCTTCCTTTTCCTGTTTCTTAATTTTTAATTTCCTTAATGATTTGAGACTGAGATATCAGATGTCAAGATCACAGAATCTCCATTTGGGTTCCATCATTTCCATTCAACTCGGCAATCACCATACTGCCAAGCATGATAGTTGGCCAGTAGTGTTTAGTTTGATGAAAACATTAACCATGATATCGTGGGAGTATTTCTGACATGAAAAAAAAAAATCTTAATGGCAAGAGGTGTTCAAAAATGGAAAAGATGGCTCAGAAGGTGATGGTCTCTTCTTCGCTGGAGGTGTTTAAACAGGGACTGGTGGGAACCTGTCAGGGATACTGTAGTAATGGACTCCTGTCCTAGGCAGGGGCTAATCTCCAGGATCCCTTCCATCCTATGATTCTCTGAACACTGCTTTTATTTTTCAAGGGATTTATCAAACATCATAGACAGCTGGAATTTCCATGCTGGAACACTAGTAATATTGCAGTTCTTTCTTGCACTGGATGCAAGCTTGTGATAGCATGTGTTACCCTGTTTTCAGCATGAGAAAGGCAGGTATGTTGTGTTTAGACAATATGATTTATGAAGCTTGTGAGAGATTATAAGTTTAGATCTTAGTTCTTTTCCAATACCATAAAAGTGCCATTGAGGTCACAGAACAGAAGAGAAATGGGTTGCTGCCTGCATGGGAAGGTTGCAGAAGAATGGTGAAGCAGAGAAAGGGAATGAAAATGGCCTCCTCTCCAAAAGAGGAATCCTCTGCTGAATCAAAATGGTTCATTACTATTTGCAGAGGGGACATTTAGAACGTCCAAGCATTTTGTTCAGAAGTGAGAGATTTTAAAATGGGAAGGCAGCCAATGCAGGTATCCACCCATTTCTCTTCTGTCCTATGAGCTCAATGGCACTTTTCTGGTATCGGAAAAGAACTAAGATCCAAACTTATAATCACTCACAAGCTTCATAAATCTTTTTTTTTTTAAAGCAAGGCAGAACCTATTTAAACTATCCCTCCCCCCCCCTTTTTTTTTTTGGTCCTACATATTTTTATACTAGTTTAAGTTTCCAAGTTGCCTTCAGGGAATGACCTGCAGAGCACATAAAAGACATCCATTTGAAGAATCAACAAGGCATGAATGACACGTAGTGAAGTCCCAATTCCTTACCAGGCTGGTTGGGACTGTCTCGGTTTCTCCCAGCTGACTTCCCACCAGCCAGGAAGAGCAGAGGTCCGGGCAACAGGTTGTGGCCCAGACTTTTCCAAGGATCTTGTCTGTATCTCAGGAGAAATCACTTGAAGTTCACTCAAATAACAAGTAGTTTGGATTATTTTCTATTCAATTCATTGCTTTTTAAAGCATTTTCTTGCCACTTATCACAATGAAATTAGTGCCACCAGATTTATATGAAATTGTTAACAAGCTGTTTTTTGTTCCTGAAATAAATTAAAAAACACTGCACAAACAGGAAAGTAAATTATTATTAAACCTCTCCTGAAAAGGTTTAATCTAACTTGAAGCAGCATGGTTATTACAACCCCCAAAAGGCTCTGCCCATGTTACCTCTATTAGGGGAGGATGAACTGTAGCAAAATCAATATCCCAAAGACATCAATGTGCACATTTTTCTTTTTAAGTAACAACTTTATTGTAACTTGATGTCCTGAAATGCAAAAATATTTTCAGCAACAAGGTACAAAAAGTATTACACTGAAGTATTTCACTGTTAACATCAGGCAGATATAAAAGGCTGGATGGTTTGATGCAAGTGTTTTAACATGATAGGTAATGTGGATAATTAAGCACAGGCTTGAATTCTTCCAATCTTTAGATTCTAAAACAAGACTCAAAAATATACCTTAATTGGGACATAACAAAATCCAGGATTAACTAGACTACAGAGTATGATAAACGCAAACCACAGCAAACACTGACAAAAATAATGTGCATCCACTTCAGAAATAGTCCATTTGCTGCAAGCAAAAAAGCAAGAAAATCAATGCAACTGTATTATGCACTGAAACTAATGAGAGTCCATAGGAAGGATTCCAATCAATTCAGTCAATAAAAATTAAATTTGGGCTAAACATCAATTGTTTTAAGAAATCATTTATAACCTTAAAACAAAGCATCCCAAAATGGTTATTCTAGTATTTTTCTGTAGGAATTTGACAAGCAAAATTTCCTAGCTTTGAGCTTGAAGGAACCCCTTCATAATGGAGCCATCATGCCGTCAATGCCTTGTTAATTACTTTCGAATGACCATTACTCATTGCATTACCATACTTAAATCAAGGAATTACAAAACAAAAGGAGCAAAGCATACCTTAAATATGTCTCATCTTAATAATCCTTTTTCTACGATATCCAGGGCGGTTTTCAACCTGCAATTGGCTATGAGAGACAAATGCGCCTTTGAAAAATATTTGGCATCTTTAGTTTTTGAGATGAACAAATTTGATGAGCTGACCAGATTTAATGTTCATGACTTCTTTATCAGTCTTTCTGTCTAGATTCTCCCACAACTTTCCAATTTTTTTCACTTCATCATGCATTTTAAAAAGGCACCAGGCATTATATGTCAGCATGCAGTAAATGGACTGCCAAAATCTGGATGGGTTACTGAGGCTTCCTTCATTGAAAAACATCATCAACATAAGTAATTTAAATGGTAACTATCATTTTTAGCAGAAAACAGTCCCATTTTTCAGAAAACAAATCTTACTAAAAAAAACAAAACCCCACACATCGTTAGCACAACACATGCAGGGTGCTCTCTTTGGGGTCAGGGAAAGAGGTCTGATGCTGAGGGAAGATGGAGAGGAGCAGAGTCGGCAAGCCAAACATAGCATTTTGATATTTGAGCTGAAAATCTGGGGAAGTGGGCTTCCCTATCGTCACCAACTTTCAAGATTTCAGCCAGTAGGTACAGAAACATGGGAAATACAAACAGGTTGTTCTTGCCAGCTATTTTGGAAGAATAAGAACACTGAACGTGGTTCCTTAAGAAAAGAAAGATGGATTCACGTATCCATAGAAAACAACATTAATTTTACTCTTTACTGACTACTTTGCTATAGCCAACAAATAAAATATTAGATCAATTCTCATGACTGGCTATTAAGGTCATCTATGGCAACATCTTGTACATTTTGATAAGATGCCTTAGACAAGTAGTTTATTCTTACCACACAGTGCTTGATATTTTTGGTACCAAGTGTGCTATTAAGATTTGAAAAATCTTTAAATAAAATGTTTAAGATGTTCCACTTGACTGCTGTGTCAAGGACTATCAGAAGAAGCTGAAATGGACAATCACTCTAGTAAACATTCAAGTCACTTTTATATTATAGCTGCAACATTTGAAATGCAAAGTTGCTTATAAGAATATGTTGTTACTGTGCAGCAAAATTTTCTTGTATCACTGCAGGACATTACATTCTTTTACTTTCACTGGTAAGAACACCTACATGGTCTTAATTTAGATAAACGAACTTCCTAGAAATATTAAAAACTATAATGTATCTCTGGATAGAACACTGCCGTACCACTTTGGTTCACTGAATAATGTTTAGGACCATTGAAACTACCAGAAGTGCATCTAAAATTGTCCTTTTAACTGTGCCTCAAGGATGCATGTTCAAATTCTGCACTGACCTTTCCTGGTAAAGAAAGACTTGAGCCAGAATGTGGATTTGTTTCAAGTTTTAGCACTGGCTTGGAAGCACTCTTTCTGCTCCCAACTGTTCTTTACATGTATTCCAAATAATAATCTTTCAGAATAAATGTACCTTAGATCTTTGAATTAATGCTTCCCTGCTGAAAACAGAGAATATATCTTTTGAAAAGCTAAAGAAACCTTCATGAACTGAGCATGTGAGTCAAATGGGCCACCTAAAACCTTTTATGTAAAAGTACAAGAAATTCCCTTTACTTATGGTTCAATGCAACTTCCCCCTCACAACAGGTATATCACATCACCATTATTAAGGTAAATTCAACATAACAAAACATTTCTAATGTGCATTGTTGCAGATAAATCCCTCCAATTGTAAACAATGCTAACACACACACTGAAAGTGTTGGCATTAAAGCTAAAGTTTGAATGATAATAGTAACAATAATTATAGTAATAAAAAAAAACCCTTCTCCATTACAAGCAGTTTACAAGGTTGTTTATAAGATCTTTTTCACATTATGCAGAATTTCAATACCATCAGCAAGGCTAATACAATAATGAAGGCTAAAAATAGCAAGTCAGTGCTTATAAATACTGACATTTCACACTTCTATTCTTCCTGCTAAGTGTGTGTCTGTGCAACTTCCACTAGTGAGAATAGGCTTGTGCGTACACACACTAAGGGAACAGAGTTAAGTCTACCCAAAGTGTGAAAACAGAATGGGTTCTAACATGAACACATGAGATATTAACTTAAAATCAACATCTCTAAGACATGCGCTCCTTGTTTGCAGTAACAAAACTAAATCCCATGTGGCTGTGGGCATCTTAATGTATTTCAAAAGTTAGGCCACAAGTACTGTACCATATTTATCAAAACCAAAATATATATGTACCACACAACATACAAAAGTTACACATTAAAAGTGCATACTGAGATTCCATTTTGGCCCATTTCTGAAATTTACATTTGGTCACTCTTAAGCATCCTTGACCTTCCGTGTATTCTATTTGAGAAATAACCATTTCTTCCTCAGCAAATATCCCTTATTTCCTCTCCGTACCAACTCTCACTCTGGTTCAGCACAAGGTAAAAGAACAATGGATCATAAAGCAACATGGGCCAAAAAAATTACTGTATTTTTTTTCCATTGATGGGCACACTCACATAGTAAGCATTTATAAATACTAGTAAAATACATTTCTGGGCCAAGACATTGCATATTTCCCTCAGTCACCTGGACCAATGAAAAATAAATTATATTCAGAGTAGTATATTGCCACCGCATGCCTGACAGCACTCTCTGAAGATAGGCAGATGCATCCTAAATACAATATTTGGACTGGAGTGCTTGTTTGCCCCCAGTTCAAGTGCTTTTAACAGGAGGCTAGTTGAAATCCAGTTACCATAAGACCAACCAATAATCTTCATTGGGGGATTAAAAAAAAAAGGAAAGGAGAAAAGGAAGATCCTTTTGAAAACGGTCTTCATTTATCAGCATTACTGCCTTATGGAGCTAGTGCAATCCTACAAAGCCGAGTCAAAAATGACGAGGCACCATTTAAAAAACAAAAACAAGGAAAATCACAAATGAACTAGAATCGTTGACGTTAAGGCCTTTCAGTGAACTGGAGAGTTATCAGTCTGATTTAAAGCTGATTATTAAAACATATATTATCCATTCTTAAAAGTTTTCTGGTTCTGTTCTGCAGAGAAGGGTAGCATATTCTGGCAGATGGTTTGCAAAACCCCTTCTGGGTATGGACTAGGAGTTATAAGTTCCCTAGAGTTCATGGAAGATTTCATGACTGTTTTAGTCGTTTGCGTGGAATGCCAAACTGCGGACACTGTGCAGAGGCGAGGGCTCGAAAGGCCTCAGCGACTAAGTGGGGGTGGGAGTGGATCATCGATTTCCACCCTGCTGTTTCCGTTATGTCTGTTGCTTGGCTGTAAAGAAAAGAGATGTACAAAAATTGGGTTGAGAAGATTTGCAAGGTACTATATGCATATCTCACAGCCAATTTGGTGTAGGGGTTAAGGCATCAGGCTAGAAACCAGGAGACCGTGAGTTCTAGTGCTGCCTTAGGCATGAAGCAAGCTGGGTGACCTTGGGCCAGTCACTCTCTCTTAGCCCTAGGAAGGAGGGCTAAGGAGGCAAGGGCAAACCACTTCTAAAAAACCTTGCCAAGCAAACTTCAGGGACTTGTCCAGGCAGTCTCCAAGAATCAGACATGATTGAATGGATTAAAAAAAAAAGCATGTCTACTCAAAAGTCAAGCTGTATTAAGCTGACTAGGACCTACTTCCAAGTGGAGATTCAAGTAATTGATTAGGAAGATATGGGACCAAAACTGACTGATAGCATATCTTCTGGTTTTAGTCAGTGATTATCAAAGCCAACCTGTGTAATCATGGCTTGCAGAAAGCTACCTTTCAGTAGCTGGAGGACTGGGAAACTTGCTTGACATTTCAGCAAATCCCTCCAATTGTTCTGAGTGGGTATTGTATTTCATTTAATACTGTGTTTTATATGTGAGCTATGGTGGATATCCCATTAATTTCAAGGTCATATTATCAGTTTATCTTTAGTTGGCTTCCTTATCAAGTTTACAAAATAAATACACAAATATGAAATAGATACATAATCCACCTGGCAAAAGACTAAAATACAATAAACATAAAATAGAGAGAGATTTGTAATGGAAAGATGGAGGACACGTTTCAATAGTTATATGCTTGGCTTTAACATTGAGTTTCACTCTTTATTCCACTTTTTTATCTCTCAAGATCAAGACAACACACAGATAGATTACAGACAATGCTTAAGTGAGATCAATGTACATACCTGTTGTTCCAGTTTTTTCCATCTTTACAACCAAGTTGCCTAAGAACACTGCACCTGTGGCATGAGAAAATAAGCAAATATTATTTTTCTGAAGTGTTCACATTAAAGAAGAAAGATTTTTCAAGGAAACAAATTACATACCTGTTAATGAAATCTATTGCTTGTGCTTTCAACTGTTCTGCACTGTGCAAATCTGCGAGAATCAGAATGTCTGCAACATTTTCTACTGAGAGGTTACTACACAGAGCTTCTTCACACATGATCTTCAGCCGTTCAAGTGCATACTGACCAGAGGGAAAAATTATTTGCATATATTCTATGCTGTTTCACTCAGAAAAGCAGACATCTTTTGTGGGAGATAGGTGGTGATGAAATTTGAAATATAAATCTCTAATACACATAAATCCTAGTAGGAACTATGAAATCCTTGATCCCTCACGAAGAATTATCAATTACTTTGAATAATAGAGCATGTACTGCCTCACCCTCAATGACTTTGCATGAGGGACAACATCTCCTAGTGGCTACATATCTGGCAAAGAAAATCTTATAGACTTAAGTATACTGACCCATCATTAGTTAGTAAAACGATTTCATTCACCAAGTTTAAAACACCAATAAAAAATATTAATCCAAACCTATGAATTTCATTTCTCTAGTCTGCTACTGTGATAGCCTGGAAAAGGGATTTATGGCAATAAGAGGTCTGAAAAGCTTTTCCTTCTTTCTAAATAGACAACAACATGTCTGGGTGGTTATTCATCCCAGTTATCCAGAACACTGCTCACAATAATGGGTAACAGCTGTTTCACTAATAGTATAAAACATGTTTATATAATATCTGTATCTTACTTCACTCAATGTATTGGTAGTATTCATAATTATGGGAAAACATCAAAATGAGCACTTTCTACATTTTGTTCAAACAAACAGTAAAGCTCTTATATAGCTTTTCTTTACTTACTTTATCTGCTGCTGCCAACAAGCTGTCAGCCATCTTCTCAAGATTTGGAGCCTTCCCTGTATAAATGAATCTCATCATCTCTTTAAAAACGTCAGGATCTACATCATTAATTTCTACGCAATTCTGTTACATAGATCAGAAAAATCTTGTTATGATTTTGAATTAAAGCATTATAAACCACCCAACCTAACATAATACAGCTACAAAACACATCAGGCTCCCATTTTACCTGCTGCTGAAACTTTAACTAAACCTATTTTCTGTCCCTTCAATCTCAACTAAACTCTGAAGTACCATTTGGTCAATGAGATTTTTTTTACCTAACCAATTGACTGGTCTCTGTAACCCTAATCTGCTTAAAAGGTAAGGTCCTTTGAGACATTAATGCATGGCAAATGAAAGCAACACTTCACTTACCTTTTTGCTTTCCTCCATTTCATGTTCAAACATGGCATTAAAAACAGGAGAACGAGCTGTAGGAAGAAACTTGAGTGTTAATAGCACATCAAGACTGTAACAAAAACTATGAAACAATTAATACAGAAGTAAAAGATACCTGCAAGGATAGATTTATGAGCTTTGAACTCTTGCCCTCCTATATAAAAGCTGCAATCTGTGAATCTTGTGGTTTCCCAGAGATTCCCTAGATCTTCAGCTAGTCGGCATTCAGGTACCTTTAAAGTGTTTGTACTGGACAGTCCTGATATATTCACTGAGTCTTGGACCACGCTTACCTAATCAAAACAGTAAGGTAATACATTGATAATTATAATGTTAAGGCTCTCATAGGGCAATAATAAATAAATTAGGCAACTGGTATTCTTCATTTCATTCCAAACTACTGACAATTCAAGTATTTCTGATATCCCCACCTCATGATATTTAGCAAAAAAAAAAAAAAAAATAGACCAACAAACCGATTTGACTAATACAGTTCAATACATTAAGTGAAAGCAAGAGATGAGCATTCCTAATGGGTTGTTCTTTGAAATCCACTCCTAATGAAACCTAACGGCAATATGTAGTACTGTACAACTGTTGTATCTTGTACCAGGTTCAAAACCAGAGTGGAATTGCACATACTTAGACTTCAGATAGAAAAAATGTCTAGAATAGATATTTTTATAAGATACACCAGAAAGGGTTCTGCAACTGAAGAGTAGGAAATCTATAGTTGCTGAACTACATCATCCAGCAGCTCCAATCAACATAGAAGGATGCTGGGCTTGCATTCCTGTCCCAGCTAATATCTTGTTATACTATATGCAGATGAAGCAAAATATTTTAAGTTAATGCAAGACAAAAATAGAATATAGCTGGTTCAACCAAGTCAAAAGGAAATGGTTTCGATAAGAACAGAACATGAGAAGAGAGGAAATTTAAAAGCTACTTCACAGGAGCAATACCTAGACTGCATCTTATGTAGAAAACTTCTGGTGATTGTAGCTAAAATCTTGAAAATTTGGAGAATGTTACTAGCAAGATGGACAAACAGTCTAAACTAATAAGGGTGGCTACCAAATAACCCAGCATTACTGTTTAGGAATAGTTTACAGAGTGAAAACAATGGATTGAATTTCTGTTCCTATGGTGACCTTGTCATTTTTCCCAATTTCAGTGTTGAAAACAAGATATAAAGCTACCATGTTATATCTGTTATGTTTTAAAGCATGGATGGGCAACATTTTTTGCTCCCAAATGTCATGTTGGGTCAGGAGTCAGAAATACGCATGTGCATTCAGATTTCCATCAAATGCACACATATACAGACATCTGTCCACACACAAAGCCTCTCTGCTTTCAGCAATCTGCGTGCATCTGAGGCTGCTGGGGAGGAAGGGTTCATGCTCTTCTTCCAAGGTGCTTGCCATCCCCCTCCCCACAATTTGCAACAGATGCCAGATTTTCAAGAAGACCCGACAACATAGGATCATCTCAATACAGAAGATGAGAAGCTATAGCCTATCCCTACAGGTAGTCCTCACTTAATGACAGTAATTAGGACTAGCAATTCTGTCGCTAAGTGATGCAATCATAAAGTGTGAGTCACATGACTGCGCCGACTTACAACAGCAGTTGTGGCAGTTCTGGTTGCCATCGTTAAGTGAATCCTGTGGGGTTGTTAAGCGCAATGTCACATGATTGCCATTTGCAACCTCCTGCCAGCTTCCCCACTGACTTTACTTGTCAGAAGCCGGCAGTGAAGGTTCCAAATGGCAATCACATGACTGCAGGATGCTCCAATGGTCATAATTGTGAGCTGGTTGCCAAGCACCCGAATTGCAATCACGTGACCATGGTGACACTGCAACAGCCACAACTATGAGGACCGGTCATAAGTCTCCTTGTTCAGCACCGTAGTAACTTCGAACAGTTGCTGAATGAGTGGTCATTAAGCAAAGACTACCTGTATTTTAAAGCTAAATATATTCAGGTTATAAACAATAACTGAAGCTCCAAAGGGAGTTAAGAAAACAAAGGGCAAGACTGAATTTTCCTGAATCAATGCATCAAACCCACTGCAATGCAATAGACTTTATCTGTTGCACACACTCCTTGCCTTCATCCATATTAATCATTCGTTTCTAACGAGTTTAGTTTGCAGCACAAGCTGTTTGATTCAGGAATAGTTTATAATATGAGAGTCCTTTCAGACTCAGACTTGTTTCACCCACTTATCAATGCAATAATTGTATTCATAACAAATTCATCACACAGCTAATTTAGCCTGTCTATCTAACTAAAATAAGATGCAGTACATTTGCACCATTTAGTCTCAAGGGCCACATTTCAATTATTCTTCATGCACAATATAATGGCACATAATTAAGTTGTAAACTTGCCAAGAAATTTTTGCACATATTTCTTGTAAATACAAAGATCAAAGCAAACTTATTAGAGTTACAGTATCTATCATCCTCCTAAGCCACTAATCAGTCCATGGCAGCAGTGATAACCGACCAAAGTATATTTAACACTCACTGTACTGGGATCGTAACCTTCTTCACTAGATTCCATTTTGAAACATCATAAGCAGTCTTTCTGGATTTTACTAAAACAGTTTAGATTACTGACATAATTAACAGTGATTTACTTATTTAATCTAAGATCTATTTCAGCACAGAATCTATATTGATTGGTTTTTTAAATAAATCTAAATAACTTGCACTCTTCCAAGCATTTATGAACGGTTAGGGCTGTTGAGAAAAATTGCCCTAATTTTGTAATTGTTAACAGATTTAAATCTGAAGAATGTCGTAAGAATTTACTCCTAAAGATCTAATGTCATGAAGGGCATCACCAATATATGTAATATTACAATTGTTTTGAGGAAAGCAATTTTGTCCATCTGACTGCACAATCACTAATTCTAGCATGTCAAATTCGTGATTTAGAAACTTCTTTCTTCTTAAAACATATCCTATAACTGTTGCTATCTGTTTTATTTTATTTTATTAATTAATTTCTAAAGCTGCCAATCTCAACAAGTTACTCTTTTCTTATTAGGTAAGCTAATCAGGAAAGGTTCAGGATCACAATGATCATCACACAGTATTCACTATGGAAATCAACTATTAATTCTGTCTTTCAAGACTTTGCATCCAAAATTCTGGTCAGGTAAGTTAATCTCTGCTCTCTCCAAGGAGCCGAACCACTAAAAGATTTTCCAAAATGAAGAAAAGCTTACAGCATAAGGTCACTGAGTCATGCGTCTACACACCAGAAACATTTCTGTTTAGGTGAATTCCAATTTAAAAGCTAGGCTTATCTTAAATTTGTCAATAAGTGAAGATCAGGCAAAATATAGTACACAAATAACAGATCATATGCTTTGTAGCTATTGTTGTTTATTCGTTTAGTCACTTCCGACTCTTCGTTACCTCACGGACCAGCCCACGTCAGAGCTTCCTGTCGGTCATCAACACCCCCAGCTCCCCCAGGGACGAGTCCGTCACCTCTAGAATATCATCCATCCACCTTGCCCTTGGTTGGCCCCTCTTCCTTTTGCCCTCCACCCTCCCTAGCATCAGCATCTTCTCCAGGGTGTCCTGTCTTCTCATTATGTGGCCAAAGTATTTCCGTTTTGCCTTTAATATCATTCCCTCAAGTGAGCAGTCTGGCTTTATTTCCTGGAGGATGGACTGGTTTGATCTTCTTGCAGTCCAAGGCACTCTCAGAATTTTCCTCCAACACCACAGTTCAAAAGCATCTATCTTCCTTCTCTCAGCCTTCCTTATGGTCCAGCTCTTGCAGCCATATGTTACTACGGGGAACACCATTGCTTTAACTATGCGGACCATTGTTGTCAGTGTGATGTCTCTGCTCTTAATTATTTTATCGAGATTTGTCATTGCTCTTCTCCCAAGGATTAAGTGTCTTCTGATTTCCTGACTGCAGTCAGCATCTGCAGTAATCTTTGCATCTAGGAATACAAAGTCTTTCACTGCTTCTACATTTTCTCCCTCTATTTGCCAGTTATCCATCAAGCTGGTTGCCATAATCTTGGTTTTTTTGAGGTTTAGCTGCAAGCCAGCTTTTGCACTTTCTTCTTTCACCTTCATCATAAGGCTCCTCAGTTCCTCTTCGCTTTCAGCCATCAAAGTGGTATCATCTGCATATCTGAGATTGTTAATGTTTCTTCCAGAGATTTTAACTCCAGCCTTGGATTCCTCAAGCCCAGCATGTCGCATGATGTGTTCTGCGTACAAGTTGAATAGGTAGGGTGAGAGTATACAGCCCTGCCATACTCCTTGCCCAATCTTAAACCAGTCCGTTGTTCCGTGGTCTGTTCTTACTGTTGCTACTTGGTTGTTATACAGATTCTTCAGGAGGCAGACAAGATGACTTGGTATCCCCATACCACTAAGAACTTGCCACAATTTGTTATGATCCACACAGTCAAAGGCTTTAGAATAGTTAATAAAACAGAAATAGATGTTTTTCTGAAACTCCCTGGCTTTTTCCATTATCCAGCAGATATTGGCAATTTGGTCCCTAGTTCCTCTGCCTTTTCTAAACCCAGCTTGTACATCTGGCAATTCTTGCTCCATGAATTGCTGAAGTCTACCTTGCAGGATATTGAGCATTACCTTCCTGGCATGTGAAATGAGTGCCACTGTTCGATAGTTTGAACATTCTTTAGTGTTTCCCTTTTTTGGTATGGGGATATAAGTTGATTTTTTCCAGTCTGATGGCCATTCTTGTGTTTTCCAAATTTGCTGGCATATAGCATGCATTACCTTGACAGCATCATCTTGCAAGATTTTGAACAGTTTAGCTGGGTTGCCGTCATCTCCTGCTGCCTTGTTATTAGCAATGCTTCTTAAGGCCCATTCAACCTCACTCTTCAGGATGTCTGGCTCTAGCTCACTGACCACACCGTCAAAGCTATCCCTGATATTGTTATCCTTCCTATACAGGTCTTCCGTATATTCTTGCCACCTTTTCTTGATCTCTTCTGCTTCTGTTAGGTCCTTGCCATCTTTGTTTTTGATCATACTCATTTTTGCCTGGAATTTACCTCTGATGTTTCTAATTTTCTGGAAGAGGTCTCTTGTCCTTCCTATTCTATTGTCTTCTTCCACTTCCACGCATTGCTTGTTTAAAAATGATTCCTTATCTCTTCTGGCTAACCTCTGGAATTTTGCATTTAATTGGGCATATCTCCCCCTATCACTGTTGCCTTTTGCTTTTCTTCTTTCTTGGGCTACTTCTAGTGTCTCAGCAGACAGCCATTTTGCCTTCTTGGGTTTCTCTCTCTTTGGGATGTATTTTGTTGCCGCCTCTTGGACAATGTTGCGGACTTCTGTCCATAGTTCTTCTGGGACCCTATCTACTAAGTCCAGTCCCTTAAATCGATTTTTCACCTCCACTGCATATTCCTTAGGAATATTAGTGAGCTCATATCTAGCTGATGTGTGGGTCTTCCCTAATCTCTTTAGTCTGATCCTAAATTGTGCAAGAAGAAGTTCGTGATCTGAACTACAGTCAGCTCCAGGTCTTGTTTTTACCGACTGTATAGATGTCCGCCATCTTTGGCTGCAAAGGATGTAGTCAATCTGATTTCGGTGTTGTCCATCTGGGGAAGTCCATGTATAAAGCCATCTCTTAGGTTGTTGGAAGGGAGTGTTTGTTATGCAGAGTGAGTTGTCTTGGCAAAATTCTATCAGCCTATGTCCTGCTTCATTTTGTTCACCCAGGCCATGCTTACCTGTAATTCCAGGTGTCATTTGACTGCCCACCTTAGCATTCCAGTCTCCCGTGATGAAAATAACATCTCTTTTAGGTGCGTTGTCCAGTAGGTGCTGCAGATCCTCATAGAACTGCTCTACTTCAGCTTCTTCAGCATCTGTGGTTGGGGCGTATATTTGGATCACTGTGATGTTAGATGGCTTGCCCTGAATTCGAATTGAGATCATTCTATCGTTTTTTGGATTGTATCCAAGCACTGCTTTAGCCACTTTACTATTAATTATGAAGGCTACTCCATTTCTTCTGGGGTCCTCTTGTCCACAGTAGTAGATCTGGTGGTCGTTTGATGTGAAGTGGCCCATTCCAGTCCATTTCAGTTCACTGACGCCCAGAATGTCTACCTTTAATCTTGACATCTCACCAATAACCACATCCAATTTGCCCTGGCTCATAGATCTTACATTCCAGGTTCCAACGGTGTGTTGATCCATAGAACATCGGATTCGCCGTTCACCACCAGCACTGTCGGCCGCTAGCCGTCCTTTCGGCTTTGAGCTAGCTGCGTCATCACGTCTGGGGCTAGTTGAGCTCATCCTCTGTTCCTCCCCAGTAGCATTTTGACCATCTTCTGACCTGGGGGTCTCATCTTCCGATGGTATACCGACATATCTCTGGTTGCACTGATCCATTTAGTTTTCACGGCAAGAATACTGGGGTGGGTTGCCATTTGTAGCTATTAAGATACACAAATCTTTGTACAGCTTTTGCCAGCCAATGTAAAGAGTACTGGCCTAATTCAAGAAAAAGTTGTCTGACTGGACTTCATTTAAAAACATATTTTTGTTGAACCAGTTGGATCCTGTGGTAGATCCCAATGCAATGTAGAATAAAGTGAAGCATTAGAACCATGCAAATACTCTTTAACTATCTGTAACCAATAAATATATTCAAGTAAGTTCCAAGGCAATGGAATTTTTCACAACCTTAGAAACCTTCAAAGAGAAGGGTATTTTCTTCCAACTCCTGCTCCATCCATCCATCCATCCATATCACAGGAGTATTCCTCAGGCTTTTTTTTCATTTTGTGCTAAATAGCAATGAGTGTAATGGCTAACTTATTTATAGAAAATGGATCTTGCATCAAATATGTGAGAATACCATTAAGTTCAAACCTTTGATCAGGGTGTTTCTTTAACACAAAAGGGATAAACTTAACATTTACAGCATTCCTCATTTCTGATTCATAGCCATGGAAACCAATATTCTGTTTTAAAAAGCACAGATTGATTACCTACCTCACAAAATAGTGTAAGCTTATCATCTGGTAAAAGACCATTAGTTTCCTCAAGTAAAAAGTCTCTTCGAATGAATTTTTTAAAACCCCAGTCCTTGCCTTGAACAAATCGATACGCTCTTTGGCTTTCTAGTAGTAAATAAATAAAACAGGAGTATGTTCAATTAAAACAGACATTTTAAAATAATTACAGATGAGAAATGAAATCCAAGATTCCTACTGAATTTAAGTCATTATATTATTAATAGCAATTTATGTATCTATGAATACTGTTTTGGCTATTTGAAAAACTGCCCAGTTGCTGTGCATTGAACATAGTTTAATATAAATTACTAGTCATTTCATACGGTTACCAACAACACAGAAGCAAATTATAGGAGTCACTGAGGTAAAATGTTTTTGGTTATAGAGAGCCAGGGGTGGCTTTTAAAAATAATTTTAAATTATTTGGTAATTTAGCTACAGTAGCAGTAAAGTTATTTATCATCCACCAATAATCAAGCACAGTAGAGACATAAATAAAAAGATCAACTAACACTATCACATATTATAAAGTATATAAAGTAAGAACCCTCTAGACTCAAATGCCATGGTATACAATAAAATCAACATCTGATAGCAACAACTAATATGTGTGTGTGTGTGTGTGTGTGTGTGTGTATAAGTTAATGGCTTCACAGAGGTCTGAGAAAAAGAAACTCTTTAGTGCTTTTTTTAACTTTTAAAAGATCTGACTCCAGACATACTTCTGGTGGGAGCCAATTCTGAAGAAGTGAAGCCCAGTGATAAAAAGGCTCTCAACTGTGAAATGGCTACTTTAATACATAGGAGAATTAACTGAACCCAGCCCAGTAACTGGATCCAACTCATGAGCCACCAGCAGATCTTTCAAATAGCTGAGTATGTCCATCACAGGGCACAATGTGTTGACACCACTGATTTGTACTGGTATCTTTAAGAGGGTAACAGAAAGGTCCATAATAGTACAAATAACAGCATTCTGCATACAAATCAAAGGACAGAATGAGTCTCAGGTAACTCAGACAGTAGGCTGCTACAATAATCCAAGCCAGACACATCTAGCAGCCAACTGCTTAGCTGTCTCAGTAGTGAGGAACTGACAGATCCTACAAATATTCATTAAATGGAAATTACAGATTTTAGCAACTTTTTCTATGAAAAATTTTACAGATGGTATCATCATCATACTTTCCCAATCATATTTGCAAAGTGAATATTTTAAAAAATGGAACACAGAATTTAAATAAATTCCCTGTACTTTCATCTAGACAAACATCAGCTTAAAAACTAGAAGCAGCTATTGCAACATAGATGATATAATGCAAAAAGAAAAAAAGAGAAAGAGAGAGAAAGAGAGAAAGAACAAATACATGCAATACTAAGTGTAAAAATTCTATAAAAACCTAGACTGTACAACCTTTTCTGAAAAGTTTAATTTGCCATAAATACGAAGCATTTCTAAGGGAATAAAAGAGTGATGAAGCTTAGTGAAGATTCTAATTCATCCCTTTGACAGGTTTTGGAAGGGCCCAAATGAAAGTCTCTGAAAGTCAACATCAGAGTAATTTTAAAAATGTACTTACCCATTGCCTTTGTTTCTTCTCTTTTTGCATTTAACAGAGAAAATTTAAATTTTGCTCTCACTTCACTTTTTGGACAACTAACTAAAAGTAAATACAATGAAAGATAATCTTTGCTTTCATCATCTAAACCTTTTGGGTTTACCCTCAGGCACCTGAAAAAAAAATATGAGAGGCAAATCTCAGAAGTATGGATTACATATCAACGTTCAATAAAACTGTGATTTGTTAGAAATATTTATGTCAGGATTTATAGGCTAATGTGTTTTTAATCTGATAGAATAAGGTCTCTTACAAGGAATCCTAAACATCTCACTCTTTTAGATTGTTAATTTGCAGAAATGTTTTTGAATAATATGGCCTCAAGCCAAAGTTTCAAACTTCCAATACTCCACTATTGTGGATTACTGTTACACACCATCTGCTATCCACTTACCTTCAAGTCTAATCTTGCTCTCCTCCCTCAATGGCAAGATTTCAGTATTTTATAAAGTAGAATAGCTCCTCTAGAAAAAAAATACAGTATATCTGTCCCTAAACTATCAAATTTTGTTGTTATTGTAAACTTCCCATCTCCCTCAAAAGAGGGACTCTGGGTAGTTTACAAAAATTATACTCTAAGGTGATTTCTATAATCTATTCAATGCAGCCTGCCTGTCAAGTATGTTCAAAACAAATGAATAATAATGATGATGATGATGATGATGATGATGATGATGATGATGATGATGATGATGTGGCTTTTATCCAGCTCTGGATCTTTTTGTAATAAAAATCAGAGATAAGCACATTTTTCTCTTTAAACAGTAATGATCTGCTCTATTTGCATCCCATGTCGAGAAACTCAGTAGAGTAATCCCAAGCTTTCAGAAAGCATGCTTCTATCATACACACAGGCACAAAAGGAGTGGATTATAATCAAAATATAAAGTATAACATTACACAAACACCAAAACATTCTTGCATCATACTAATTCAAACCCTTAAAATGGAACATATATGAATTCCTGGTTTGCACATAAAGTTAAGCAAGCCACAGACAGCTACAGTAAGTTAACATGGTTTCTCTGGTTCAGACTTACTGTATAAGCGTGAATAACAGCCTATTTTTGTTCATTCAGCAATTTGTGTTTAAACAAATCATAGTTTAGCATGATATATGAGCCCTATCAGAGTTTCGGTAGTCAAACAATGAGAAGCTAGTTTTGTATAAATCTATAAACTACACCAGTGGTTCCCATGCTGCAAACACAAAAGATGTACTGTATATTTATCGGTCAAACGCGCACCAATTACCACAGTTTACAAGCCTTTTGGATGAAATATCAAAATGTTGACAATTTGGTGATCTCAAAGGTTTTAGCCATCAAGGACATTACAGTTTTTTTTTAAATTAATCGTTTAATTTTGGGTTGGGGGAAGGGTGTCACACATAGTATGATAGGGAAAGGTGTACATTTCCAACCCATAATTTGGTGGTCTCCAAATGTTTTCAGTGATGACACAATGTTCCTTATAAGAGAAAAAGCTGGAAACCACCACAATATATTTCAATGTTTCTCTATTATATGAAAAATTATATTTCAGCCTTTAGCTGTGCTGACTATAACTGTCACTAGTAGTAGTTGGCAGTTTTTTCTGTCAACTGTTCTAACATTTGAAGAAAGATATTGTACCCTAACTTGACTCATTACATGTTCATAGAATCTCATATATTTAAGGAAAAAAAGAAGTTAATACATGTATCTTACCATTTCATTTTATCATTTGGCCCTGAAGAAAAAGTTGAACTCTTTAAAACTTCACCCATTTCTTCTCGGCAGAAACTGAAGTTATTAATGGTCCACATATAAGAAAACTTTACAACTTTAACCTGCATAAGAAAAGCAGACAGTTTTATGAATTTACAAAGTTCACCTTCTTCAAACTTAATTTAAAAATAAAAATTACCGAAGAAGTCAACTGCTCAACTTAAACCACTTAAAGGTTTAACAATATCTTATAGAATTAAGGAATAACTCAGCATGTATTTTAAAAACTGTGTCAACACATTTTAGAATTATTTTCCATTAATTCAACCTTGCTTAATCATATTTTGGACTAAGTTTCCCTACCCCAACTCCTGTCCATGTTGTGGAGGAATTTATGGGTACTGGAGTCCAACAAATCTATAGCCTCTCAGACTTGGAAAAGCTGTTTTTGTGATTAGTCAGCTTTCTAACATTTGACTAACTCAATTGCTAACAATCCTAATTCTATGCGTTACGGATTGCTCAGGGAATAGTGTCTCATTGATGACCATGTCAGGCAATAGAACTACTACTGCATAAAACCTGAGCAATGATAAACTTCTTCTCATTTTGAGATCATTAATCTTGTTCTTCCTAGTTTTACAGAAAAAGATTACAGTATTTTATCCCTTCTTTCTCCCAAATGGAAACAGTAATATGCTTCTCATTTAAAGAACATATAGCATAAGAAACTTAGTAGCTGTGGTTCTCAGGGTTCAAAAACCTTAAGAAGGGTACACGTTTTTTAAATTTTAGATACTTGTTCATGGGATATTTCAGAACATCCCTTCTGCATTTTTACATTGATATTAGGATTGTATGTACTTTGAAAATGATTCAAAAGAGGTATGTCAGAATGCCTTAAGAACAGCATCCCTTTAAAGCAGCCATGACATTTTTGAGACTAGCATGGAAGCCTGAAACAAGACATGGTTGCTTTAAAGAGCTGCTGTGATCCTCTACATTCTGAAGTACTACTTTCTTGAATCATTTTTGAAGCATGCACAGCCCTACTGTTCACTTTTACTAGAACTTTCTGGGCTTCTGGGTTAAGCATTAGGCCTGGTTAGTTTTTTGATGTGATACTACCAGAGGATACCAGAGTTGTAGACTAGACCGGTAACTAAAAATAAATAAATAAATCTAGAGATAGACAATTGCATACACCTTCCATATTGCTGCTAGGAAAGCTACATGGACATGTCATCAGAAGGAGCTGAAGCTGAATCAAAGGGATGAAAAAAAAAAAAAGGACTGTCACTGCATTTCACCAAACACAGAGATACAATTGAACTGTGCAATACTAACTGTTAAGATCTGGTTCATTATTGAAAGGCTAAGTGACCAATTACCACCGGCTACTCTTTGTCACTGTCAGGTGCAGGTTGAACACTTCAAAGACTTTAGGCTGTTCATCTATTTTTTTGACAACTCGCCAAAATCTGGTATTTAATCTTCTGCCTATTGTAAAACTGTCACTGCTTTTTGCTCTTTGTTTTTTTATACTGGATTTATGTTTACATAATGTTGTTATTATCCAACTTTTACTTTACTTTACCTTTTTTATTTTATTTATCAAATTTGTCACCACCCATCTCCTCCCACCAGAGGGACTCTGGGCAGTTTTTGTCTCCCCGTTCTTTTTTCTGAAAACCACAATCATAAAGATTTCTTTGAATGGCTTCTCAGGGCATAGCCATTATCATTACTTTTGGGGAATATAATATGTCTCTTTCTCAAGGCTATTTATTTTTACTTAGGTTTATATCCTACCTTTCTTCCCAGACTTTGAGGCAGTTTACTTGGGATCTCCAATATATGCCCACCATGACAACCCCATGCGATAGGGCTGAGCTGAGAGAGTAAGTTGCCCAAAGGATAGACTTGAACCTGGCTAATGTATGATAATTATGCTAACAACATATTCTGAACCCAAACAAGACATTACCTGCGTGTAACACCAGCTTTCAGCCACAGGCCCACTGGACATCTCTCCAGATGGTGAAGGAGTGGGGACCCTTGACATCCCCACTTTATGGCACTCTTTTTCAGTATAAAGGCAGCAATTTAGCTGTCAGTATCCTTCCTTTAAACATCAGGACAGAAGCAAAGAATTACCACTATTTCACAGTATTATTAATCTACATTTTCTATCTAAAACCCAAAGAAGATGATAAAGAAGTGAACAAAATACTGAGATAAAGAACTATATTTTTCTTCTCCTTTCCCCAAGGATTTTTATTTTTATAAAAAACTGAAAAAGGGGGAAGGCGGAGTATGAAATTTATCCTAAAAGTCTTTTAATGATACATAAAAGTATTAAAAGGTGAAGGAAACTGGTCTACATTTAGAAATATATTGCATAAAAAAATAGATTAACATGCTAAAGGGCAGAAAAGCTTGACTCAATACAGGGAAAATAGCAGTTTTTATAAGCCCATAAACTTGGTAAAAGATTAAAAAATAAAAACTAAGAAGGAGTAAAAACTACTGACAATAATAGTGCTTCACATTAAGAAAATAAGAACATATAGACAATGGTTCATGCAGTAAAATGTATTCTGAGTCTTATTTTTTCCACTAAGATTTAGAGAATGCTTTTGATAGGTTTCATACAGTAAGATCAAATTCTAGAAGACATAATTTCCTTTGTTTTACATATTTACTATATGTTGATGTTTTTTGTTTTTTCATTACTTGTTGGTTTCTCCTAAGCAAAAAAGAGGTGCTATATTATTATATTTTGAATCCTGATAATTTAATTTAGTGTCACCTTTTATGTACCTATATTTTAAAAAAATTCCTCTTTAAAATAAACTTTAAATAAGTCAGTGAAAAATGCCAATAGCAACTATTGGAAAAGCTTTTTTTCCCCAAGTCAGATATCAAACAGCAATTGCTGCTGCTTACCTATGTACTTAATTGATAGTGGATACCTTACCTTTATTTATTTCATTTATTCATATGCCTCCCAAACTTCCAGGTGGTTTACAAACATAAAATTCATTAGAATGCCATAAAATCCCATGAAACACAGACATTATCAGACCTGAGTCAACAGGATAAAATCTTAAACAAAAACAGAACCCAGCTTTGCTACTACAATTCAAAATGGTGCCTAACAGGCTGGTTTCAACCACCTTGCAGAAGGCTGAAAGCAAAGGGGCCTGATGCATCCCAGGGGGGTTCCAACTTGGTAGACAGAACACTATCAAGAGAGATTTGCTAAATCAGTAGACCTGTACTACACTAGAGGACATCCTGAATTCATTCTTCTCAAAGGGAAGGACTTAAATACTTAAGACCTATAGGGATCAAAGATAATGAAGGACTGTCTTATGATTCTTACTAACCAAAACCAAACACACAGTCGTTGCATTTAGTAAGGAGGAAAAGGGCTGTGTCATGATCAAAAGAGGAAACTTTCCATTTCTCCCAACCCAGGCAGACAAGTGCAATTAATTTCAAGCCTGTAAATGAGGGGGGCAGCTGTGCAAAGAAATTTCTCAATGCATTAAAGCAGCCATATCCTTTGCAAGGCTCATTTAGCTAGTCTGAAAGCTTGGGGGCAGATTTCTGGTGGGATCACCAGCAAAGAGGTTGTACGCGCACACACCGCTGGAGACAGTTGGGCACTTTTGTGCATTTTTTTTTGATGCAGTTTTAACACTTCACACTTCACACAGGGGTGCTTCATCTGGCTTAACATGCTTTGTGAAGCACCCTTCTGAATGCTTTGAACAGCCCTAATATTAATTTGCATATTCGTATTTAGCCTTGTGAGAGAAGAAAGGTTCATTCAAAGTCTACTAAAGACTTCTGATAGAGGCCAAAGATGTTTGTCCCCCACAGTCCCCCACACTCTTTCAGGAAACACAGTGAGTCTCAAGAGCAAATCTTCAGAGACCGCACAGGATAGGGAAGCTGGAAAAAGTCACCTTCTTCCTTTCCACATGGGAAATGTTTTTCCTAGCAAGAGGAAACCCTTGATCCAAACAGGGATTTGGCTACACACAGCTTTGTCTAGAAAGTTCCAGTGATTCCATTCAAAAACACTGAGACATCCATAAAAAGCAGACAAAAACAATGTTGTTGCTTGCCTTTTGAAACGTTTGGCATGACATTTTTCCAAAGATGTTTACCCTGGCTTAATAACAACTAGATAATTAGAACAATGCTAAGTTACTGTCTGTCATAAATCACGTTAGAAAGGATAATACAACTATGTCCAACATTACGGATTACATAAAAAAAAAACCTTGACAAATGCACGTATACTAACATTGACTGCTTTACAGCAGAAAAGCAGGTATTCAGTTAATATTAGACATGATAAACAAATATTTTCCTCCAACATGGCTTTCTAGATTAAAATTCCACGTCTGTGGAAACTCTAAACTCTAAAAAGTCATTTAAATACTAGACAGCTTTAAAGGAAAAGTTATTGAAGCATTAAAACTACAAACTTTTTTCCCTAGGAGAATCCATCAGAATTAATCATTTTTGCCTTAAAATGTCTGATAGCTGTATTAAGCTCTAAAATATGACTATAATGTGTTTTACCTTAGCAGGTATCAGAAAATTGAGACAGACTAAAATTGGAGCTGTTTCTCTTAAGATAAGGATAAGCAAGAAGTTTAAGTATGGCAGTAAGTAAATAGGTTAATACAGATTGTGAATATGTGATCCCAGTATCCTGCAGGACAAAATACTGATAAAAGAGAGGGTGGGGCTGATTTGAAAATAAAGATTTTAAGGAACAGTAATTATAAAATAAATTTGATTATTAAATATTAAAAGAAAATCAAGCAGCTGCACATACGAACAACATTCAAGGGGTTTTATCACTATATCATATATGTTAAAATTAAAACAATCAGCGAAAGGTAAAGAGAAGCTACTGCTCCTTCAAGGTTCATGTAAAGCCAGAAGCAAAAAACCTTCATTATTTGTTAACAACAAATGGAGAGAGAATTGCAGCGTATCTCTCCACCAATGGCTAAATCTCTTGTACATTGTTCTTTTCCTCTTTCTTTTAGAATTTACCTAAAAACATTCATTAAACGTTCATGAAAATATTCATTAAAAATATCTGTGAAAATTTTTCATAGAAGTTCCTTGCAAACATGGAGCTGCTGCATACCTAAGTCTACTAACAGAATGAAAATAGTGGCACAATCCCTGGAGTAGATTTACAATGAAAAGTTCAATTTTAGATGAATCAGTACAGCTCATAACTAAAAGACAGAAATGGTAGGAATAGTCTAAGAAAAACTTGAGTATCAAATGTTAGAAGTATTTGTAGTTAATACCAAGCCTGTTTCCTACGGCCTATAGTAGTTGTCAGCCAAGTCCATTCATCTTTCAAGGAGAAGGGAAAAGAGTCAAGGACATCTGATTCCTGCTCAAATAAATCACAAGGACAGGTGTGTCCTAATTTAAGATTAGAAGACAATGACCACTTACTAGTCATAGTGCAAGGATAACCCTGATGGAAGCGCTGTTCAATATTTCAACTCTGCTATACCAATTGAGTAAGAGCTAGACTGAGATAACATTCTTTTCTGGATTGTTGAACAGATAAAGACTACTGATGGTTAAGTTGCTCTAATAATGGTTACTTATAATTCTGTCCTAAGACAGCTGTAAAGGATAAAATGTAAAGCTGTCAACTGGCAAACATTTAGTTATGATGAAAATATGTTCCTTGAAATGTCTATGAAATACAGATATTTATCAGACAAAACACTGTTTGTAGTCTGAGATACTTGTACAACCATAGCATAATAACATATTGCTGCTTTAATCTGTTTTAAAATAATTGCTGCTTTAAAAATCTGGGCAATAAAATCGTTTGAATTTGGAAGGAGGCAGAGCAAAGAGAGAATGAAAGATAAAAGAATTAGTGATTATAAGCGTTATCAATTAATTAAGTATACTTACATCAACACCTGTTAGATTCATTATTCTGCTACAGTTAGATTTAAGTTAAACTTGCATTTCCTAACATCCCTATCCCTGGGGCTGATTTTGAAGTTCAGGAGGGTGGTAAGAGCTAAGGGGGAATGGGGGGCATTGAAAAGCATATAATCGTATTTGGTAGTAAGGTTAAACAAGTAATCTTTCCTAATTTACAGTCTCTCATTTCACAGCTGTAAATAGGGATGCATTTGATTTATACATCAGAACTTATAAAGAATTTGATTAAGATTGTGAACATTGTAAAAACATGGTAAGATTTACTAAAATACCAAACCATTTTAACCATAAAATGAGAAAACTCGGATAACGGTATATTTACCCTCTACTTGTCTCCAAGTAAGTTTTTGTAATCAGATTTTCTATTTTTTTATGGTACAGGTAGTCCTCAGGTTACAACAGCAATTGGGACCGGGATTGCCATCACTAAGCAATGTGGTCATAAAGCAAGACATCACATCGCTTAGCAATGGCAATCCCAGCACGCCTAGTTGCTGTTATAACCACAGGATGGTATGGGCTGTCAAGCAGGAAGAGGCAGGAGTCCCAGGTAAGGAGTGCAGGGGATGGGGGGGGGGGGGTGCTGTGGGCGGGCACTGGGGAGTGCAGGCAGACTGGCAAGGGGAGCAGGTGGGCAACAAGTAGGCAAGGGGGCAGGCGGGCAGTAAGCAGGCCTTGGGAAGTGCAGGCCTGCAGAAGTCTGCAAGCAGACCAGCAAGAGCAGCGGGCAGACTGGGAAGGACAGTGAGTGGGCCCTGGGAACTGCAGGCAGTCTGGCAAAGGCAGCATGTGGGCCAGCAAAGGTAATGTGTAGGCGCTGGGAAATGTGGGCCAGCAGGGGGTGCTATGGAGTACAAGATCCCTGGGATCTCATACTCCGTAATGGGTCTCCTCAGAAGACAAAGTGGCAGGAGCGACTTATGGGAGCAACTTGAGACCTTCCCTGCTGGCTTCCCCATTGACTTTGCTTTGGAAGGTCACAAGTGGTGATCATGTGACTGTGGGGATGCTGTGACGGCTGCAACTTGGTAGACCATTTGCAAGTCCCCCTCATTTAGTGCCATTGTAATTTTGAATGGTCACTGAATGAGTGGTCATAAGTTGAGGCCTACCTTACTTACCTTGATAACAACAACAACAACAATAAACTTCATTAGTAACAGTCTAGTGATATCACTAGTGCATGGGGATTTGAACCCCGATCTTCACAGTCTTATTCCACTGTTCCAATTACCAGAGCATAAAGTCGGACACTCCTGTTAAAAGAAATAGCTACTGGGGAGAATTAAGAGTCATATGTCCTGTATGTGCATAATATTTCATCATCATTTGTAAGATCTACTTCATATATTGTAATGCAGTTGAGAAACGTACGAAGTTATTAGCACAGCCCCACAGAATTGGAACTGATAAGGACTAATGTATCAGAGATGTTCAAATTTAACTTGGCAAGCAAATCCTCAGGAATTAAGTATGTAGGTAATACCTAACTGTCTCCATCTGCCAGCTTCTCAGTCTGCTCTGGAGGAAGCAGATAGAAGGAGCGGAAAGAGAAGACAAAGGGACGTTCCCTTTCTGTTACATTAGACATCTGATCTCTAACATTGTTATTAAATTAAATCTTTTTTTAAAAAAGCAGCTCACATGCAATTATGGTGAACTTTAAACAGAAAAAGAAATTTGAAAGTGAATCTAAATAGTATATGTTTCATGACAGGAATTATGTTCTATTCAAAACAATTTTATAATCCCCAGACTATTAGCAACTTAAGAAGTTTCTTCTGAAGACATGCCAACTATATATGGAAGAAATGTGCCCATTTTTCTTACATAAAGAAAACAGACCAACAATATCAGAAAGACCTTAATTTCTAGAGTTTATAAAGTCCATTACAATGATAATAATAAATAGTGTGGAGAATTTGTAGGATTGAAACAGATGGAACAAAAGAGCAATTGACTGATTATGTGCCCTCAAGTCATCGTCAACTCTTAAGTGACCACATAGACTTTCTCCAGGACAATGTGTCCCCAATCTGGCCACGTGGATCTCTAACAGTGCATCCAGCACCACTGCAGTCAAGCCCATCCACCTTGCTGCTGGTCATCCTCAACTTCTGTTTCCTTCCAGCTTTCCCAGGATTATAGACCGATCAAGGGAGCTAGGTGTCCAAAATATGACAATTCAAACGTGAAATAAGAACTCTCAATTGAATTGTTCTATGATCCATTTGCTTATTTTTTGGCTATCCATGGTATTCTTAAGAACCTTTCTTAAAGTCCAATTTTCACTTCCACAGAGTGTCACAGAGAAAACCACTTCCTGCATGATTCTGATCTTTGTAGATATAGATAAGTCATGGCACCAAAATTTCTTTTCTAAGGTCTCTATTGTTACCTCACCACGTGTAGTGGCAACACAGAAGATCATTGTATTTTGAGGAGTTTAAGTGACATATTTTGATTTTTCTCCTTCATACGAAGAAGCTTAGGGTTTATTTTGAGTTACACTAATGTTTAGCTGGCTTGTTGTTTATTTCTGTTTGAAATGTGGGGGAGAAGAGAAAACCCCAAGATTGCTTTTGTTAAGCACTAGCTCATCTGTATAGTTTCCCAGGCTCTTGGATTAAGCAGGTGCCCCAGACCCTGGGAACTATCCAGTCAAGGTCAGATCCTGCAGCCTCTGTACCATGGAAACAGGGTCACAGGGTTTTAGGGCCAGACTTCGATAAAAACCTGATGATTGCCTCTTCAGTTGGGAAGCTTCTGCACAGAGCTGAGTGCTGGGTGCCATTGAAATTGAGCCGCCCTGGGGTATCTCCGCTGTCTTTATTAAGCGGCTCCTGACAGCCTATGGGAGATTGGGTATCAACTTGCTTGGTATGTTATGATTTTTCTTTCTTTATGCTGTACTTTTTATGCTTCTGTTTAATCTGACTAAACTGTGTTTCTGTTTAAATTTGTTTGCTTAAATTTATAATAAAGCTTAAAATCTCTTTATTCACTGGTATGCTTATTGTCTCTGGATCTAAAAGAACCAATTGTCTGGACACCTGATCACTGCTTGGACATTTGGGAGAACACCATGTGGTAATATGTAGTGTATTTCTTGACTGCTGGTTCCTTTACTGTTGATAGTCACCAAAAAAGACAGAAGTTACCTATCACTTCAGTATCTTCATTGTCAATTCTAAAGCTGGTTGCTGCTGATTCCTCTTTTGTTGCTTGCCATATTTCTGTAGATATTTCATTAATTCCTGTAGCCTTCAGACTTGGTGAAAGCCTGGGTGCTGATCTAACCTTTTATTAGAAATTTATATTAGATTTATATTAGAGGTTCTTTTAAGTATTTTTAATTTTAAGCATCTTCTAAGGTATCTTGGATGTTGACAACTCTACCATATAGAGTTTCAGTATATTCCTTCCATTTTTCTTTGATCTTTGAATCAGTTACTATCTGTCCTTTAGTATCCTTTAGCATATCAGTCTAAGGTTGGAACCTCCTTTTGAGTTCAGAGATTTTTTTTAACACAGTCTTTGTTTTTCCATTTCTATTTCCATCTTCAATGTCTTTACAGATTGGAACAGATGGAACAAAAGGGCAATTACCCATCAGTTTGAGACATGCTATATGGTTCCACAGTAAAAAACACTTTACAATTTTAATGAACCCTTCTTTTCAAGTAATTTATCCAATACAAACCAATTACACCAGATATAAAACTAAATTTATATGTGTTTCCATCCAGTTTATATAACTGTAACATCAATAACAAAGTAATTCCCAGTAACCGTATCTTCTTCAGAAAACCAACAGTTAAGATGGTACCACAATGTCCTACAATTATTTTGTGATAGAAATGATACCTAGGCAATTTCAGCTCCTCCAGGCGATACACCTAAAAAGGCACTGATTAGAAACATTTCCTTATTTCTACAGTGATCCTAAATCTGATTCCTTCAAGAAGTATTGGACTGAAGCTCCCTTCATTTCTAGATAGGATGATTATAAGGTCCCTGAACACCCTCTTGGAGATATTCCAATTTATCTACTGTCTTTATATGAATTGAGAAATAGTAATTTAACATTTTGATTTCAGCCAAAACGTTTACTTACATACTTTTCCCACCTCTTCCTATTTCCCTAGAATACAGACTGGCAATTTTGTTAACTTGACATTTGTCTCTGTATATTTGCCTCTGTAAGATAAATAGTTTTATTTATTTTAATTGTGGTTTCTATACCAGGATCCCTGGACAACAAATCACAATCTGAAACCAGCCAGCTTTCAAATGTTTGCATTTCTCATTATTTCCAGATCTGCAATTCTGGTTTAGTAATACTTCTGGAAGTCTACTCCAATTTTTCATTCAGCTACCAAACTCCAAAGTAACGACAAGTGAAACAAAACTGTACACGGCTTGGCAAGTCTAACTGGTGCTTTTTTCAGATCTTCCTTTCCTGTGCACTTCCTTGTTAACCAGCCCTCCTCAATCTGCAGCAGATATGCAAGGAAAGCAAATTTAAAGGAACTACTTGATATTTTGCAAATATCTTGTAATTCATGTTTAAAACAAAACTCATTTTTACATTTTCATGGAAAACCACTCTAAGGTAGCATATCACACTGCCCTCTGCTCTTCTATATTTAAACATTTTTTTTTTCACATTTATTTATTCATTTGTTAGAATTATATCCCATTTTTCATTCAGGAGCTCAAGGTGATACATACAGTGCTCCCTCCCATTCCCCACACAGTCCTATGAGCAGATTGGGCTAAGCGAGTGACTGGTCTAACATCACCCAGTGAAATTCCATGGCTTGAGGGTAGACTTAAACTTAGGTTCTCTGATGCAAGTCGAACACCACAACCACTACACCAGACTCTTTAATTTCTCCTATTAGGAAAGCCATACTTGGGATAATGATGATGGACCCTAAGAATATTAACACCATGTGACACTGAATTATCATATTTATTTGAGTAATTTGTACACTCTTACAGTCTTAGACTCCAGGCTTCCTACGATTTTAAAACAATTAAAATGACATAACAGATATAAGTTATTTCTGCTGCTGTCCCCTCATTAAAAATCTTTTTCTCCAAGTGTTTTATGGAAGAAAACTGTTTTTACCACTTTCTTAAAGGACAGGAGAGTGGGGGCTAACCTGACTTCAGGGGGCAAACTGTAACACAGCAAGGAGATTGTCACTGAGAAAGCCTACCTTCCATCCCCATCCACTTTGATCTTTCAAGGAGTAGGTGCCTGTAAAATCTTCTCCTGGCTACACTGCACAAATTGTAGGGTGAACAAACTGTCCCCCAAGAAGACAGTCCTGAAAGTAGCAAGGGCCCAAGCTAGAAAGGGATTTATAGGTAATCACCGGCACCTTGAATTGGCCCAGAAGCCTATTGGTAACCAGTGCACCTGTCCAAAATAAGGGATAGTCTGCTGAACCAGCTAGCACTGGTCAGCAAACAGAAAACTGCATTCTGTACAAACTGCAGCTTCTAAGTCCCACATAAATGAACTACAGTAGTCTGAGAGAATGACAAGGCCACGGGTCACTGTCTTTTGAACCTCCTGGTCTATGAAAGAGCACAACTGGTGGATCAGGCTAAGCTGGCCAAAGGCTTTCTGGCCATGGTTTCCACCTGTTGCTTTAGCAGAAGCCAGGAAAACCCACAGACTGTACACCTGCTGTTCCAGGGAAGTGCAACCCCATGTAGAGCAACAGATGGAATATCCATGGAAACAGAAGGTTTCTGTACCAACAGTAACTCTCTGTTGCTCATATCCAATGAGTCTGTTTCACCCTATCCAGGACTCAGAGCCTTGAAGCACTGGATAAGGACTTCTACCACATCTCCTGCTCACTCTAGGATAGAGATATAAAGTTGGTTATCATCAGTATATTGATAGTATCTAATCCCAATAGATGAATGACCTCCCCAGTAGTGTCATGTAGATATTGAATAATATGGGATAGGGGGCTGAACCTTGGGGAACTGTGAGAACTTTCATTCTCTGGCATGTTAAATTCTGAGAACACTATTCTAAATTCACCGTTATTTGAATATATATTTTTAACTAAAGAAATTGTTAGTAGATATTTTAAGTTACTTTCTAGAAATTATTTGTAGCTTGAATGTTGGTGTTTCAGGAGAATATATAGAGTTTTTACTATTTTTTGTTCTAGCAAATGGGATTCAAATTATGCATTTTCAAATTAAAAAGAAAAGCAAGAATATGAAAGAGAAGAGATTCTCTTGAATTCTTACTATACTCTGTAAGCATGGAGATATACTTAAATAGAATAAATAATAACAAAATAATTGCATTATTTTGAAATTTTGTTGTATACTGGTCAGCCCATAATTACCATTCATTACCTGAAGCTGAAATTTATCATGCAATTTTTTCCTTCTATTGTTCTTCCTTCTAGTTCCATTTTACAGGTAGTCCTCGTTTAGCTACCATAACTGGGACCAGCAGCTCTGTTGTTAAGCAAAGTGGTCACTAAGTGGGAAATCACATGGTTGTGACTCTACTTTCCTTTTCCCCACTCCCCCACCCTTTGGAATGCTCACCCAGTGCTGGGACAATTAACAAAAAGGAAATTAATGTTTGTATTTTCAGTCATTGGAGAGGAAGGGATTACAAAAGAGTAAGTAGGCACACAATATGGAATACACTGGCTGTTTGCGTAGCACGCTCGTGGCTTTCCAGCCCTGAGTGTGCTTGGGGCTGCCACCACTACTATATTCTTTTCAAGTTGTATTCCCTATTGTGTGCCTGCTTACTCTCTTGTAATCCCTTCCTCTCCAATCTCTCTGCTCTGCAAGGGGGAGAAAAAAGAAAAACAAAAGGTCAGGCACAGGACAACGCATACTGTCTGTAATGGTGATCATGTGACTGAGGGATGCTGCAAAAGTAATAAATGCAGGCATTGGTCATTATTTTTCCAGCACTGTTGTAACTTCAAATGGTCGCTGAACAAGGCAGTTGCTAAGAAAGGTCTACCTGTACTTTGTCACTATCCCACTTCGTAAAATAATAGGATAAGGGATAATGAAATGCTTATGATTATCTGAAGTGAAATGTGACAGTTATTGCCCATATTAAAACAGGTAGGTTTGCATGTGATGAAACTGAAATAATTAATGGTAATTTGACTAAATATAACTCATATTTGAGAAATTATCAAACTGATTCTTCATTTTTACAGAAATCCTCTTTTAACCTAATGTATTTGGTAAAGCATACTGATTCAATTTAAGGTTAACTATATGGTTATTATGTAAGGATACTATTTTTATAGATATGCACAAATTCCAACAGAGAAATGTATATTAACATTTTTAAGCAAAGCCTTCAAACTGCTGTTTAAAAAAAACTGATGAGTGAAATCTTATACCATGTCACTGCTCTTCCACTGGAGGATAATAATAATAATTTATTGAACTTGTATGCTGCCCAATTCTCAATGACTCTGGGTGGCTCACAACAATCAAAAAAATAAATTACAACAAAATCAATAAAATATAAAAGAGCTCCGTCTCCTGCACCATCTGTCCCCACCCAAATGGAGGGAAGGAAGGGAAGGGAAAAGAAGTTTCTCCTTTTTCTACTGAAAGGAGCCATTCTATGGGTGAGACAGGTTAACTGGATAGCTTACCTTACTAGCACTCCCTTAAAACATATCTTTGTGGCTTGGCAGCTTTTCCAAACACTGCGAAGAATGTATTTGTCACATTTTGCATTTCATGTTAAGCCCTAATGCTAGCCAAGACCATCTTAAAGCAACTGAAGTTAAAGTGATTCAAATGGGTTTTAATATACGGAGCTAGTATTCTGCCCAGATGCCCACAATTCTGGAATACATAAATTTAACATTTTGGAAATGAAGACAGGTATGTTGTTGTTTATTCATTTAGTCACTTCTGACTCTTCGTGACTTCATGGACCAGCCCACGCCAGAGCTTCCTGTCAGTCGTCAACACCCCCAGCTCCCCCAGGGACAAGTCTGTCACCTCTAGAATATCATCCATCCACCTTGCCCTTGGTGGGCCCCTCTTCCTTTTGCCCTCCACTCTCCCTAGCATCAGCATCTTCTCCAGGGTGTCCTGTCTTCTCATTATGTGGCCAAAGTATTTCAGTTTTGCCTTTAATATCATTCCCTCAAGTGAGCAGTCTGGCTTTATTTCCTGGAGGATGGACTGGTCTGATCTTCTTGCAGTCCAAGGCACTCTCAGAATCTTTCTCCAACACCACAGTTCAAAAGCATCTATCTTCCTTCTCTCAGCCTTCCTTATGGTCCAGCTCTTGCAGCCATATGTTACTATGGGGAACACCATTGCTTTAACTATGCAGACCTTTGTTGTCAGTGTGATGTCTCTGCTCTTCACTATTTTATTGAGATTTGTCATTGCTCTTCTCCCAAGGATTAAGCGTCTTCTGATTTCCTGACTGCAGTCAGCATCTGCAGTAATCTTCGCACCTAGAAATACAAAGTCTTTCACTGCTTCTACATTTTCTCCCTCTATTTGCCAGTTATCAATCAAGCTGGTTGCCATAATCTTGGTTTTTTTGAGGTTTAGCTGCAAGCCAGCTTTTGCACTTTCTTCTTTCACCTTCATCATAAGGCTCCTCGGTTCCTCTTCGCTTTCAGCCATCAAAGTGGTATCATCTGCATATCTGAGATTGTTAATGTTTCTTCCAGCGATTTTAACTCCAGCCTTGGATTCTTCAAGCCCAGCATGTTGCATGATGTGTTCTGTGTACAAGTTGAATAGGTAGGGTGAGAGTATACAGCCCTGCCTTACTCCTTGCCCAATCTTAAACCAGTCCGTTGTTCCGTGGTCTGTTCTTACTGTTGCTACTTGGTCGTTATACAGATTCTACAGGAGGCAGACAAGATGACTTGGTATCCCCATACCACTAAGAACTTGCCACAATTTGTTCTGGTCCACACAGTTAAAGGCTTTAGAATAGTCAATAAAAGAGAAATAGATGTTTTTCTGAAACTCCCTGGGTTTTTCCATTGTCCAGCGGATATTGGCAATTTGGTCCCTAGTTCCTCTGCCTTTTCTAAACCCAGCTTGTACATCTGGCAATTCTCACTCCATGAATTGCTGAAGTCTACCTTGCAGGATATTGAGCATTACCTTACTGTCATGTGAGATGAGTGCCACCGTTCGATAGTTTGAACATTCTTTAGTGTTTCCTTTTTTTGGTATGGGGATATAAGGTGATTTTTTCCAATCTGATGGCCATTCTTGTGTTTTCCAAATTTGCTGGCATATAGCATGCATTACCTTGACAGCATCATCTTGCAAGATTTTGAACAGTTCAGCTGGGATGCCATCGTCTCCTGCTGCCTTGTTATTAGCAATGCTTCTTAAGGCCCATTCAACCTCACTCTTCAGGATGTCTGGCTCTAGCTCACTGACCACATCGTCAAAGCTATCCCCGATATTGTTATCCTTCCTATACAGGTCTTCTGTATATTCTTGCCACCTTTTCTTGATCTCTTCTTCTTTTGTTAGGTCCTTGCCATCTTTGTTTTTGATCATACCCATTTTTGCCAGGAATTTACCTCCGATGTTTCTAATTTTCTGGAAGAGGTCTCTTGTCCTTCCTATTCTATTGTCTTCTTCCACTTCCGCACATTGCTTGTTTAAAAATAATTCCTTATCTCTTCTGGCTAACCTCTGGAATTTTGCATTTAATTGGGCATATCTCCCCCTATCACTGTTGCCTTTTGCTTTTCTTCTTTCTTGGGCTACTTCTAGTGTCTCAGCAGACAGCCATTTTTCCTTCTTGGTTTTCTCTTTCTTTGGGATGTATTTTGTTGCTGCCTCCTGAACAATGTTGTGAACTTCTGTCCATAGTTCTTCTGGGACCCTATCTACTAAGTCCAGTCCCTTAAATCGATTCTTCACCTCCAGTGCATATTCCTTAGGAATATTAGTGAGCTCATATCTAGCTGATCTGTGGGTCTTCCCTAATTTCTTTAGTCTCATCCTAAATTGTGCAATAAGAAGTTCGTGATCTGAACTACAGTCAGCTCCAGGTCTTGTTTTTACCGACTGTATAGATGTCCGCCACCTTTGGCTGCAAAGGATGTAGTCAATCTGATTTCGGTGTTGTCCATCTGGGGAAGTCCATGTATAAAGCCATCTCTTAGGTTGTTGGAAGAGAGTGTTTGTTATGCAGAGTGAGTTGTCTTGGCAAAATTCTATCAGCCTATGTCCTGCTTCGTTTTGTTCTCCCAGGCCATGCTTACCTGTAATTCCAGGTGTCATTTGACTGCCCACCTTAGCATTCCAGTCTCCTGTGATGAAAATAACGTCTCTTTTAGGCGTATTGTCCAGTAGGTGCCACAGATCCTCATAGAACTGCTGTACTTCAGCTTCTTTAGCATCTGTGGTTGGGGCGTATATTTGGATCACTGTGATGTTAGATGGCTTGCCCTGAATTCAAATTGAGATCATTCTATCGTTTTTTGGATTGTATCCAAGCACTGCTTTAGCCACTTTACTATTAATTATGAAGGCTACTCCATTTCTTCTGTGGTCCTCTTGTCCACAGTGGTAGATCTGGTGGTCATTTGATGTGAACTGCCTCATTCCAGTCCATTTCAGTTCACTGACACCCAAAATGTCTATCTTTAATCTTGACATCTCACCAATAACCACATCCAATTTGCCCAGGCTCATAGATCTTACATTCCAGGTTCCAATGGTGTGCTGATCCTTAGAACATCGGATTCGCCGTTCACCACCAGCACCATCGGCTGCTAGCCATCCTTTCGGCTTTGAGGTAGCTGCGCCATCACATCTGGGGCTAGTTGAACTCATCCTCTGTTCCTCCCTAGTAGCATTCTGACCATCTTCCGACCTGGGGGTCTCATCTTCCGATGGTATACCGACATATCTCTGGTTGTACTGATCCATTTAGTTTTCACGGCAAGAATACTGGGGTGGGTTGCCATTACCTTCTCCAGGGATCGCATTTAGTCTGACCTCTCTGTCATGACCTTCCCGTCTTGGGTGGCCCTTCACGGTTTAGCTCATGGCATCATTGAGGTGCTCAAGTTCCAGCACCACGACAAGGTAACGATCCTTTACTGTAGACAGGTATACATTTCTCTTATTATCTTTTGAAAGGAAGTGGAATGGAGACATTTTCACAATAATTTATATTCTTGGGTGGTCTCTAAACACAGTTTAGAAAAGCTATGTCCAATAAACCTTAACCTAATGAGCTAAATTCCACAGATGGAGGTAAAGGAACAAGGAACAAGTGTTTATGCCTCTAAATTAAGATGACAACATACAGTGATTAAGTATTAGAGACAAAAGCAATTGCCACACCCAGGATACAGCTGACAACGGATCACAGGTTTATGACATTTCATCCTAAATATTGGAAATTAATCTTCATTTTGCTCCCTTTTATATTTAGAAATTTGATACAATTATCAGAACATATCAGTTTAACAGCAAGTTCTTTTATGTAAAGCATATATTAACTGAAAGTCTGTAAAATGCAACTTTGTTCACCTCCCACTTTGTATATGTCTTTAAAAAACAGCTTTTAAAAAAATCAGCAAAACTTCCAGACTAGTCTTATATCTTATTCAGAAACTCCAGGTGGACTACAGCAGGGTTATATCACAGTCATTATGTTGTTATATATAGAAATAATGGAACTCAGAGAATTTTTTAAGGAATTATACTCTAAACATAAAATTGACAATGAAAACCTGAAAACATGCATTAAAGAATTTACCAAAGAACACAGACAAATACTAAGTAACTTAGACAAACAACAAGAGATCAAAGAAGCCATAAAAAAAATCAAAACTGGAAAGGCTCAGATGGGCTGATGGCCCCATATTACAAAAAGTTAGAAGAGGAATTAGCGGAACCACTATTGAAGACAATGAATGAAATTCAAACAACAAAAACAATACCAAAGACATAAGACCTATGCACAAAGTAGGAAATGAGCCAAAGAAACCTCAATCATATTGACCAATTTCTTTATTCAGTGTTGACTATAAGATATTAACTACTATATTGGCTGAATGCATAAGAAAGGACATTCCTGAAATGATACACAGAGACCAAACAGATTATAACCCGAAGAGAGATATGATGAACAATGGTAGATTTATTATCAACACACCAGAATATATCAATGTCAAGAAAAAGAAGGCAATAGCAATACTGATAGATGTGGAAAAAGCCTTCAACAATTTGCAATCAATATTTCTATTGGAGGTTCTAGATAAAATGAATCCCGAAGAACAATGCAAAACCAGGGTGAAAAGCATATATCAACAGTGAACACTCTTTGGAGCTTCTCTCTGCAAGCTTCTCAATATGTAAAGGAACAAGGTAAGGTGCCTACTTTCTCCTTTACCATTTGTAATCGCTTTGGAAGTTCTAGCAAATAAGATCCAAATAAGATAAACAAATAACTGGGATCAAAATTCAAGAAGATGAAATGCTGTGCAGAAGATAAAGCATTATCCATTATGCAACCTCAATGCTCCATACGACAGTTGATGCAAATAATTAAAGACTTTGGCTGCCTTTCTGGATATAAAATTAATGAAAACTAAAATAACAGTAAGGCATTTAACCTCCGATGAAGATTGATTCAGTGAAATACCTAGGATTCCACTTGACAGGATATAATATATACAGGTAGTTCTCACTTACCAACTGCAATTGGGACTGGCAACACCATCACTAAGCAACACAGTCATAAAGTGAAACATCATGTGACCACATCAACTTACAACGTCAGTTCTGGCTGCAGTCATTAAGCAAATCACTGCGAGTGATGTCACGTGACTGTGACTTGTGACTCCCTGCCTGCTTCCCCACTGACTTTGCTTGTCAGAAGCTGGCTGTGAAGGTCAGAAATGGCAATCACGTGGGCCTGCAACCATCATAAATGCGTGCCAGTTTCCAAGAGCCCAAATCACGATCACATGACCATGGGGACGCTGCGATAGCCACAACCTCAAGAAATCCCCTTTTTCAACACCATTGTAACTTTGAACGGTCACTGAACAAGCCGTTGGTAAGGGAGGACTACCTGTATTTCAAAATAATTATAATAAATTATGGAAAAAAATAAAACAAGGTCTCAAAAGATGGAAACGTTTAAAACATTCCTGATTAGGACTTATCATGAGAACAAAAATGAATACACCACCTGTGAAGAATTTCTATTCCAAATGGCACTGATCCTAATTTCAGATAAAAATCTGCAGGATTGGCAAAGAACAATTGACAGATTTATATGGAGCAGGGGGAAAAACTAGAGTAAGATTCAAAATTTTGCAACATTCAAAAGAAAGGCAGACTAGTATTTCCCAATCTTAGACTATATTGCAGAGCAAGCTGCCTATCTCTGAATCGCAGAGCATCAATAATAGAAGGAGCAGGCCTAGCCAATGGACCTTAAAGATATTTATGATACAGAAAGAAAAGTAGCTGAAATTACATATTATGAGACAAAGTTTGTTAAACATTTGGAATCTTCTAAAAGCAATCCAGCAATCTCACCATTAGCATTACCATCAAATACTTTTCACTCCAAGGAAAATTATAGTATAAAAAAGCCTTAATTACAAATGCCAATATAATGTATCCAGATTCAGAAGATAGATTAAAGACACAAGAGGAACCGCTCAATGAAGGAATGACTCTATCACAGTTAATGTACAGGTAGTCCTTGGCTTATGTCCATTTTTTCAGCGACCATTTGAACTCACAATGGCGCTGAAGGACGTGAATGACAGTGATGGGTCTCAGTCACTTCCAAAGAATCTGTCCAGCCAGAGTCCAACTCTTAGTGAAGTTGAAGGACTTTGTCTAGCAGATACTGAGACTATTCCTCACAGCAGCCCTGTAAGAGCAGCTCCAGCTCTGCCAGGCAACTATCTGCAGATGCAGTAAGGGTGGAGAAGTAAGTGCCTTTCACTGCCATTATCACTACAAGGTCAGTCCTAATGAAAGCTCTTACCTATGCTTGGTCTACTTCATTTTTTGTCTTCCTCCAGCAGTGCTCAAGGCATCTCTTGTACCACTACATATCTCAGAGCTCCTCAGTAAACCATGCTCTACAAGATCCGCATATACAGAGAGTTTGCATAGGCCAATTCGGTCCAGCACCCCTGTCACACGCTCATTCCAAACCATGACGAAGGCACCCACCGAACTACATGCCAGACCTTTGGAAAAAACCCCAAGCTCCCTCTGAAACTGCCCTGAGACAACTGGGCCAAAAGGGAGTGATCCATCTATGGCAAGGGATTGACGTTAACACCCCCCAGATCCAGATCATGACACCACTACCCCGAGACAATCACCAGATCCAAAGTGTGACCCCCTTGTGAGTCAAACCATGAAGAAATTGGACCAGATCCATGGTTGCCATAAGCTCCCAGGCTACCTCAGACCCTGTGTCCAGAGAAGACAGGTTAAAGTCCCCCAGAACCATAAGCCTGAGGAACTCTACCGCCAACCTGGACACAGAGTCCAGCAGCCCAGGCAATGATGCTGCTACACTGCAGAGAGGAAGGTAAGTGAGCAGCAGTCCCCATTGATCCATATGGCCGAATCTCACAAAGAGGGTCTCACATCCAGTTATGTTTGGGGCAGGGCTCTTGAGGTCACCAGAGACTCATGAATAAGCCTGTCAAACCCAAACATTTAGTATGGGATTCACTGAAATGTGTGGGGAATATAATTTTTCAACAGTCATCTCTCCTTAAGTAGCATACAGTAGTTCAATGGTTCCTCCCTAACCTTCAGAAGAGATTTTGGGAAGAAGCTGCCAGGAGGGCATTATCTTCTACCAGGCCCTCTTCTCAGGAATTCCTCTACATTATCTGGTCTCAGAGTTGTCAAACTTGGGTTGCTAGATGTTCAGAGACATCTACTAACATCTGAAAACACTATCCTCAATTCATAATTTACCAAATTTTCAGAAGTCAGCCAATCATTTAGTTATCAGACTATATATAACTACACATCTTTTCAAGTCATTTGTTTTGTTCAGATTTTAAATCTATTCCACTTTGTGCTTCAATAGCATGTCAGAATCTGCAGTTCAACAATATTCAATTCTTAAAACATTTTTTCAGTAACTGATGCATATTTATGGCAAACCTTTAGGAAAAAAGAGGCATAATTTCTCATGTTGTGGGGGGGATGGATAAATCTAGTTTAGTATCTTACTATTGCAACTCCAAAATGAGAGTTTTGGAGTTGCAGTTTAAGAGTCCTTGTATTGAATTTTGATATTATATGGATATTATCTCTTATTGGTTCTTTTTCAGGTAACATACTAACCAAATGTATATGCAGATTATATTCTATCATTTACTTAGAGGACTAGTTGATTGTGAACAATTAAAACATTATTTAACAAGGTCAACTTTCAGGGACCTCTTCTTACACCACTCCCACCACCAACAAAGTTCTTCAGCAGAGCTCCAGACTTCCTATTAATGCTTAAGCTACAGAAATAGTGGGGACCAGCCTGTCAGTCACACAGTAAATCTAATCTTTCCCAGCTCCAAGCCTGTGATTTGTCTGGCCACTCCACCGCAGAGGTGGCCAGGAAAACTTGGCCACACTGAGAAAATAAGCAAGCCAAACACATTATAAAGGTGAACTGATGCCGTATCCTGAAAAAATCTCAGGATCACACATTCTCCCTTCCTGTTCATATCCTTCATCTCCCTCCCTTTCTTTTGATTTTGAATACAGAGCCCACCTTTAGGGCTCCTGCTCTTCTACCTTGATGCAATTTACATGTAATGGAAAGGTATAGCTAGAATACCCAGGAAATGAAAAAAGGAATTAGCACACAGGGAAGAGGAAGTAAATGAGTATACAGTCAGGTATAATATTCAAATTTACACTTGCCCTTCTAGTTACACGACCTTGAACTTCTTGCTTATATCTGATCTTGGGGGTTTTTGTTGCTTTTTGTGTTTTTATGTGGGTTTTAGTGTGGCTGTTATTACTATGATCTGAATTGGTTTAAATCTTATGATGTTTTAATTTTTGTTTTATATATAGTGATAATCATTGTGATTGTGGTGGGGGAGAAGCATGAGATAAATAAATAAAATATATGAGTTGATCTGATATTGGAATGCAACCATTTTTATTCAGTTTGTTATGGCAATAATTTTAATCTACCTATCAATAATGTATACTATGTTATCAGCACAGGAAATAATTCTATGCTGAATTTAGGATCCAGAAGATAAAACAGTGCAAGCTATTGAATGATCCTAGTATGCCAACTTAACAGTGAATCATGAAGTGGCCTTATGAGACCACTTGCCAAAGGGAAAACAAATGTAGTTCTAACTTCAGAGGGAAGGAAAAATAGACTTAATCTTAACTTAGGGCCCTTCCATATTTGAACTATATCTGCACCAATTTAAGAAGGCTGTATCCTATTTAAAAATTTGTTTTAATATAACACATAAATGCAAACAAAACAAAATATAAAAATAAATAAAACAAAGAAAAAATTAGATGAAATACAACAATTAGAAAATTGAAAAAAAATACAATTACATATCTATAAGAACTGTTTTAAGTCTTTTTCTTAGAACAACTTAAATCTTGACCACATGGTATCATACTATACAATCTTTTCTTTATGCTGATAAGCCAGTGCTGAAGCTGAGAGTCAACACTGTATCTTTCCAGGAACACATACCCATCTTTTTGGCAAAAATCTAAGTATAAATCAAATCAAATCAAGTTTATTACAGCCCTAAGGCCAGATACAATCAAAATATCTAGTAGTAACAATCTTACTTACATACATACATACATACATACATATATATATCAGAAAAACCATAAGTATGATAGGGTCTAAAATTAATTAAGAATAAAAATACTAAAATAAATTGAAATAAAACACTATTTTAAGAAATTCTACACCTAAGTAATGGTGTGGCATATCGTGCAGATGGTAACACAAAACTGGGCAACTTGTGAGGATATTTTCAAGTCCTTGTCCAAAAGAAGTAGCATTAAATAGAAATCACACTCCCTGCCTGGAAATTTGTTCAATATCGGATACATAAGGGTCTGTCTAGAGTCCTTATATAGGGAACAGTATGGCTTAGGGCTTCTATTGAGCAGCATCACACAGACATAACTGAAGGTGCATAGGAGTACCCATAAAATGTCCAAAAAGGACTACTGAGGGCAGAGAGTCCAGCCTGGCTAAGGTGAAAGCCTTACGAAATTTCAAAATTGTAATGGATGATAAATAGGAGGCTAGAATGAACCCTTCTGGAAGAAAATGACCAATATTGGAGTGTTAACACCTTACTTAATTGGTTTCTCTTCAAATCAGGTAAATCTAAATATTATAAATCCAAAATTCTTCATAAATAGGCAAATTCCAAATGTTTGAAATGTAATTTAGCAACTTTAATGTAATTAAAGTAATTAATGTAATTTAGCAATATCTTTTAAATCATAACTTCCTTCAGAACACTTGGTTCACCATTAGATGCATATGCAGCTAGTAACAAACCAACACTTCTGCATTCTCAAGACTTTACATGAGCAATCAAACCAACTTTCTTCTGTAACAGTCATAACACAATTCAAATTGTAAACTTCATGGACTTGGGAAGTGGCTACTTTCCCATTTACAGGAACACTTTCTTCATGCCACTTCCAATAATCTGAACTCAGCACTCTTTAACAGATTTCATGGGCTACATTATTAGCAAACTCAAGCTTAATCCTTCTAGGAATTTTCATAATGCCTCTAAGTAAGGGCCAAGTTTAACTTACCCTGCTTATATGAGCACCAAACACATAAGTTTTGTCTTAGTTTAGTTCCCAGTCTTTGTGGGTTACTTGCAACTGTGGAGAAAAGTGCCTTGTAGCAAAATTAGTGTTATACCATCACTTTGGCTTTCAACAGGAACATATTTGCAGGAAGAATGACATCTTGATGATCAGACAATTTATCACTCTTACCAACAGTTCAGATTGCACAATGGCCAGACTAACACATATAAACATAGGGGTAGGAATAGCAATGGATTATTCTGCTTTTGATAATGGTTTTGAGGGGATTTCTGTTATTCCAGGAGCTGCCATAGTTCAAGTCACAGTACATTGACTGAACAATCATTTTTGCACTCTCCTACTAGTTGGCTGGATGGACCACTGATTGGCTCATAGTATTCCCTATCTACTGTCAACAGTCTGAAGTCAGCATGAATGCAGACAATCACAGGGCTGACTTCAAAAAGCTTTAGGGGGATTGAAGAGTGATAACAGAGCCATCTAGAAGGGGTTAATCTGTTTCCAAACATGTGTTGCTACAAAGTGCTAAACAGTAGGCTTTTTCAAACCACAAAAGAAAACTCCTATCAGCAAAAATGATATGCATTATCTTGGGGATATGTTCCCTTTCTTTCACAGATAGAAAACAGTCCCTATTCCTCCCTTTATGAACATACAAAGTGCAAGTGTGAGCAAAGTACATCTTCCTGATAGGTACTTCTTCAATACAATAAAGCCATTTCATTCATTCACTTAATACAAAGATTACTTTCCAGCCAAAAGGTAGAAGCTGCCTTTTAAACACATATTCACACGTGCATTTTTCTTCCCAATAAATTGATACTGCATTGGAAAATACTTTCATTGACAAGTCAAGTATTTCTTCTAAACTTGCACAGCAACCATTTCAAAACAACACATGGAGCTAGGTCACTGCATTTCTGGGGTTAAGCTTCCTAACTTAGTCAAATGTTACATCTTTCAGCAAGAATATATAAATTATAAAAACGTATCACACAACTGTAATTGTTAAAGAACACTTGGTTGAAGCTTTTTACTGAGAGTCCAATTTGAGGCTATATCTACAAGTTGCTTCAAATGATTCTGTGTAGTCATGCAGCAGTACACAGTAGAGAACAGTTCCTGTCCTTATGACTGAAAACCCTTGGGTGCTAACAGTAATTAGCAGGATAGAGCAAATACCTACGCCTCCATATACTCTGAACTCTTTAAGAAAAGCCAGCTTCAAAAGGTCTTTGCCTGCAGAGACAAGGCCAGTATCTGTTAGGAACAAGTTTCTTTCCTGTACTACATTTTTAAAAATTCCACATGAATCTGGATATGCTGAATTTTTACAGATTTTTAAATATTTAACTAAATACTTCTCAGCAATTGGTTTAGGCTACAGATGCTTATTAGTGTTTATGATATGCACCTTATTAACTCATTAATAGATAGTACAATATTATACAACTGTACAATAGTATACAATAGTCATCCAGCAAAGAAAAAATCAAGAAAAAATATTTGATAAGAATTCTGTGGAACTAGGGAGCTACTGCCAGTTTTTGCATATTCATAGAGCTATCTGAAAATGTACAACACCTAGTTTTAGAATTCACTAAGTTTGAAGATAATTTCCTCTGCCAAACACCAACCACTTTCCCTTTACACTGGAGTAGGAGGAAATACAATCCGACGCACTTGAGGTGCTTGAAAACTATTAATTAAAAGTTAATTATTGCCATAGGAGGATCAAGGCTTGCCTACCAAAGAAGATGAGACGTGTAATTTGTAGTAAACAGAGTGATTCAGTAACTACAATATGACTTCAGCAATAGCACCATACCATGGATTCATTTCCTGTGTAACTGCAGAAAAGGTTGAAACAGATTAATTTGAGCCATTACTGGTTCCAAATAAGCTGTTTTGAAGTTCCATTCAAATAATTTAACTTGTATCCTGGTAAGTGCATTTAGGGCTAGAGGGTAGTCATTGCAAAACCTATTATCGGAATATTTCAAACTGCTCAGCAATGTGGATCCGGAAGATTACAGACTAAAAGGGTCTATACCATTTTAATAGCTATTTTCATTGCTCCTGGAGTTACACAGCAAATATAATTATCAGTTTTAAAGCTATGAAAAAGAGTTCCTAGAAGATTGTTCTCACATATCTTGTCACATAGAAATCTGGTTTGTGAATGCTGACTAGTGCACATAGGAACAAACTATACCCAAAGTAAATATTGAAAATAAAATCCACCAGTGCTAGAACTGCTACTAAACACCATCTCTTACATTCCTTTCTTCTTAATAGGCCATATCTATCTACTGGTAGAGTGGCATCCTTACACAGAATGCATTTTCCTTTCCCTTTGCATTTCTCTGTCTCTGCTCCAGAGGGCTGGAGAAGCCTTTAGAAAACATTTGAGGGGATTCAGTGAGAAGAAGAAAAAGTCCTATATAGCATGAGGATACATTCACTTGATCAATACCTCTTTCATCCAAGCAGTTTTAAGAGACTTTTTAAACTAATATTGCTGATAAAGTGATGGATAGTGTCAGAAAAAAAATGAAATAATTCACATCGGTGTAAATCATTACCTGTAACTAGTACAGATTTGAAATAAAATCCATATAATAAACTACAACAGAAATACCTTGATAAGCCTTGGCAATATTATACTGAGAAGATAGAATAGTATATGTAACTTTTGAAATGGGAGGTTTTTTTTTTAATAATCTGAAAGAAGACAGGAGTAACTTCTCTCCTTTTAGAAAGCTAATCATTTGTGATACAGTAATGGTCTCCTCCTTTCTTCTTCCACCTGCTCTCCACTAGTGCTAGAAGTGATAGGGTTATACATCATACTAAACCATAAGGTGGTTTAGTTTTGGCTAAGCAAATTATGTAAACTGTGCCATTATGGTTTGTGAGCAATCAGTTGTGACAGTGCAATGTGTGAATGCAGTCAGTTATTGCATATTTAACAAAATATGCTTAAGCAAACCAGTTTAGTATAATGTAGGAACCTCTGCATCTGTCTGTGACTCCTTCTTGTTCAATTCTCATCACTGTCTAAGCAGAACATCCAGGATTATCGCACTACTAAATTTCCAGATCTGATCCTCATCAGTCTTACAGAGCTAATGAGGACTCAGATATTTGTGACAAGGGCAGTCATAGAAGATACCTGAGCCACAGATCTCCTTAGAGCCAGAGAAAAGAAACAGCTGAGAGAGACACTGTTGACTTTTAAACTGTGTGTAAGAGAGACTGCATTCATATGCCCTGCAGAAATTGGTTTGGATGATCTGGTGGTTATAAAGGCCTTCCTTCATGCTTTTTACATTATTTGGCTCCAACTACCCTCCTATGCTACAAGTTGCAGCTGGAGACTAGGACATGGGTTCTCCTATTATTATAAGAGCCCACCGCCACTCATCTTCATGATCATAATTCTGATTCTATTTATCGCTGGAAGTTATTAACTATTGAGATGTTCCTCTTGTCACACCTTCTCCACTGGACACCAGGGGCTCCTAGGATGGTATCCCAGCTTTAAGACTAATAAATACAGAGGAGCATGATAAAAGACTTTCTGGACCTTGTAAAAAATTATAACCATACCCTACTCTTTCAACAGCAAGGCTCCAATAGCAAATAGGGCCTACTTTATCCAATGTACTGATGCACCAAAAGCACACTTTTAGCTTAAAGAATCTTATGCTAATACATTTGTTAGCTGCTAAAGTGCCAGGCATTTTATGCTTCTGGAACATGATCAGGACTTGTCTATAATAAAAATCTGTGGAAGTTGTCTATGAAGCACCTACAACTAAATTATTTTGATTATACCTTTCTAAAGTGTACTGATCTAAAGAAAACATAGGTCCCACTGCAAAGGCCATTCTTTTCAGGAAAAGAAAGCAAAGGTCCAGAAGGATAGAAAGCATTTGCCCAACACGCAACATTCTGGAGAGGTTTCTGGTGTTCGTAGTCTCTTAAAGCCAATTAGAAATAGAATACCTTTCTCTAGAATATGTTATCTTGACTCATAAAGGAAGATAAATTTTTAAGAGGAAGGAAATGAAGAGGTATTTTCCTGCCACAGATATCAAGAAAAAACAGCACCAGAACATTGCCAGGTTCTTGCCCTTCAGTTTCTGGGGAATCTAGGAAGGTTGGCATGGCAAAAGCAAAAGAGCAGCACCAAAGATTTCTCCTTCATTCAACTCCTGGCTGCCCACCTCACTTCCCCTTCCCTCCCTCCCTCTTTTAAAGGAAGAGGAAACTACTGGCCTCACTACCACTCTGCAGATTCATGAAAAGCAGAAAAACCTGAATGAATGGAATGAGAGGAACCCCAGCTGGAGAACTCCACATGGCAATTCCCACCCAGCCACCCTCTGCTGGGTAAAAAAAGAGGAGAGCAGAGAAAGCACGGGTGATGATGATGGTTCTGAGGAAGGACAGGGTGTGATTACTGTTGTTGTTATTCGCACCACCACCACCATTATCCACAATATCAACCAGCTAATCTACTGCTAGCAATAACAGACATCACATACCCGAGTTTGGTGCTGGCGGGGAGTCTCGGCGGGTCTCATACCTACGGTGCTGAGGGAGGGGGCGCGCCACTACTCCGTGGCCCCCAGTGATGGCGTGAGGAGGACGGAGGGAGGAGGAGGAGGAGGAGGAGGGGGCTGTGGCGGAAGCGTGGCGTCCGGGCAGAGCTGTTGGCGGCGGAGCCGCATTGCTCTCTCCACCCCAGCCGCCGCCGCCGCCGCCACCTCCTCCTGCTGCTCAAGCACCTCTCAATGGGGAAGCGAGCGCAGTTCTGCTTGCCCACCCCCCGGCTTGCTGCTGCGGGGCCCCTCCTGGCTGCCCTGCCCGGGCAAGCAAAAGTATGGGGAGGGGGAACCCCTTGCAGAGGGCACCGTAGAAGCCCAAGCAGCTGCTTGTTGCTATTACTGAGACTCGCACCGCTTCCTCACTTCCGGGAGAGACGCAGCGTGCGTGCGTGCGCACGTCACGGCTCGAAGCAGCGCGAGCAAATCACCGTCGGAAGCCTCTTGGGCGTTCGCTGGGTGGGGCTATTCAAAATTGAGATGCTGTGCGCCGATCTCCGGGCGTTCGGAGCGGGGGCGGTCCCTGGGAAGAGAAGCCCTGTGCGTGGAAGGGAAGCGCTTCCTTTTTCGTGTTCCTTCGCCGGTGGTGGCAGCGGCGGCGGCAGCGAGGGCTATCGCAGTGACAGCGTCCGTTCCGCTCGGCAGAGTTGGTTGATTGATTGGCCGAGCCGCGGGGAACCTGCCTAAACCAGGACTTGCAGAGTGTCCTGTAGATGCAAAGTGAGCGAGTCTCCTGAGAGAAAGGGACGAAGCGTTTTCACCTTTGCAGAGAAGGTGCACATCACGGTGGCGTGGTTTGCAGGACCTCCCCTGCCCTGGGGCTAAAACCGATCTGGGGATTCCAACAGTCATTGCCAAGTGAAGCTCTGTCTGTAATTTTTCTTGTCTGTCCAACCAGAGCTTTCTGGCCTGGACTTGCCCAGCGAAATGTGAAAACACTCGCATTTTCGGAAGAACTCAAGCAGCCGTTGCCATATTTTCAGGCTTATCTTTAAGCATATGATTGCAGTAATACAGCCCCAGGACGTGGCTGGTGGGTGGAAGTGGATGACCCTGCGGGGCCTCTCCTGTCTCTCCTCTCCCTCTCCCTCTCCCCCTCACTCTCACAGACGCACACTGTCAGACTCGGAGGAAGATTGTACCCTCTGCTGTTAAAACGTTGAGAGTGCATTTCTGCAGGTGGACAGAGGCAGCTTTCATTTTTAGGGGCAGTACAGCAATTGAGCCAGTTTGGTGTAGTGGTTAAGGCACCAAGCTAGAAACCAGGCGACCATTAGTTCTAGTTCTACCTTAGGCACGAAGCCAGCTGGGGGACCTTGGGCCAGTCACTTTCAACCATAGGAAGCAGGCAAGGGCAAACCACTTCTGAAAAACCTTGCCAAGAAAACTGCGGGGACCAGCTTCAACTGGTACAGAATGTGGCAGCACGGGGAGTAAATGGCGCTGCATTGGTTGCCAGTGTGCTTCCGGGTGCAATTCAAGGTGCTGGTTGTCACCTTTAGAGCCCTTCGTGGTTAGCAATACAGGTTGCTTGAGGGATCATTTCTCCCCAGATGTTTCTACCTGTCTGATTCACTCAGGCAGGATGGGCATGCTTTGGGTCCCATCGGCTAAGGAATGCCGGTTGGTGGGGTGTAGAAGATGTGCCGTAGCACCCACCTTATGGAACATTCTCTCTCCAGAGATCAGAATGGCCCCAACCCTGCTGGCTTTTTGGCCGGGCCCGGGGCCCTAAGTGTGTGCAGGGACCCTTTTTGTGATTAATTTAGTCATTAATGATGGGTGCTTTATTCTTGGCTGCTATGTATTTTACTGTTTGTATTATTTTAATGGTTTTTATTTTTTAAATTTTGTTCGCCACCCAGAGTCACTTGGTGAGATGGGTGGCCTTACAAAATGAATAAAATAAAATAAAAATTGGCTCGGCTCAGTTCAGTTTGGGAATGTGAAGTAGGCCTGTCACATCTGGGCTGCAAAATTTCAGACGGCCACTTGATTGCTGCAAAATACAGAAAACTCTAGCTCTTTGCTGCCATCCAGATTTGGTAGGCCTAGTGCAAAGCATAAAATTTGAGGGCAGGCAGGGTTGATTCATATAATAGCAGAAAAAAACTCCAATGTTCTGTGTATACTGAGATTGTGCCTAGTGGTCTGAGTCTGGGCTAGTGGTTAAGGCAACAGGCTAGAAACCAGGACACAGAGTTCTATTCTGGCCTTAGGCATGAAAGCTGGCTGGGTGACCTTGGGCCAGTCACTCCCTCTCAGCCCAACTCACCTCACAGGGTTGTGGGGAAAAGAGAAGGAGTAAGGAGTATTTGGTATGTTCCCCGCCTTGAGTTATTTGTAAAAATAATAAAAGTGGGATAAAAATAAAATAAAAATAAATATTGACACAACAATTAAACTGTATGGAAGTTTTTCTTTAAATTCCTGTTAGTCTGATCCAACATAGTTGTGGTTTGGGGGGCCCTCCAGAAAACTCTGGTGTTCCCTTGCATTTCCACCTGATGTCATCATCCATTTTAAACAGTGGTGCCATGCTGCTTCTTGAACTGACTTCTCTGTGGCATCACACCATTATAATTGGAGCCTCAGTGGTCCCTCCATTTTTTAACCACTGGTGTTCTTCAGTTTTTACTGAATGGATCCAGATAACACGTAACAGAACATAGCCAAGCCATGTTGAGATCATGAGTGCAAAATAGGGTTGAGGTAATGGTATGTCCTTGGAACTTGCTTTTGTTTAAGCCAGCAGCCCAGAAAATAAACCCAGGAAGATATGTATGAGCATTAAGACCTCTGCAGCCATTCTTTGAACCACATTTTTTGGTTCCACTTGCATTTGTTGCACAGACCAACAAAGTAACCTGTTGCCCTTATTAAAAATTGACAGAAAAGTCTAAATGACAGTTTCTGAGTTCTCAGAGGCTCTCCTAATAAAAGCACATATTAGTGCTTCATTCACTGCTTGCCATCCATTTTTTACATAAGCATAGAATTATATAAGCATAAGCATGCCCTGCTGGATCAAACGCCTAGCCAATCTAGTCCATCAGTCTGTTCTCACAGTGGCCAATCAATTGCACAAGAAAGCCCACTAGTATTCCCAACAGATGGCCATCAAGGCTAATAGCCATGGATCCCCAGGACTTCCATGAATTCTTCCAGCCCTTTTTTGAAGCCAGCCACTCTGGTAGCCAGCACCACATCTCATTCGTCTCCAAAAGGACGTACTTCATGATACGTTTTTGAATACACGCTTAGTTGTCAGCCGTTCTAATGTTAGAGGGAAAAGAATAAAAGAGAATAATGTCGCTCTCTATTTCCTGCAGTTCAAGCTCTTTCTGGCCTTGACAAGCATTAGATGACTAATGTATTGAATTGAACTGCACGTTTAGCTCAACGAATTTACTACTGCTTGTCAAATTTGCACAGGATTTAAGCTTTGGTCTTAAGAGTTTGGGTAACGATTAAGAATGCTTGCAGCAGATGTATCTTTTCTGGGTGCACGTTATACCAAGCAGATAAGCTGCCTGTTTCCTCTCATACACTGGAGGCTACTCTGCCCTTTTTTTTTTCTTTTAAACCAATCCATTCATTTGTTTTGATGTCTGCCCTTAGCATGCAAATAGAAATGACAGAAACTTAAAAAGACATCTTCAGAAGAGTATTGAAAATTGGGAGAGGTTGTTAATGACAGCAAAGGCATTAGCCAATAGTTTTTCTCTGTAGTTGCTTTTTAATTACTTCAAATTGATTGACCATAATAGCAACTAACAGCCACTTCTGGGGAAAAATGCATTACCATTTTTTAACTTAATGCAATGGTGTTTGCAAACCAGCCCCATGTTATAAAAAAAGGGTGTTCATTGTCTTTGGGACTATGTTAGCTTAGGCTTTTGACAATCTCTCACATTTATTAATGAGCCAGATACACAGTTTTGTTCTCTGGTATACCTGTGCCTTTTTTACAGAGGCAGATATCCTTATTATGTTGACTTACCTTTCTGCAGCAATGCAGTGATGCAAGAAAAAAAAGCAAAATCATGATTATAGGTAAGTTCTGAATAATAAGAAATAAGAAAGAAGCCTAATTCCAATATGCAAAATACAGTTACTTGATATATGTCAAACTTTATTTGCCTGCAGTCCTGCATATACACTTGGGAGAATAAGAAGTCCTATTGAACATGGTAGGACTTACTTAGGAAAAACCATGCACAGGAATGTATAGATCAAACTGGATTATTTCTCTACTAGGGAAAACATTTTAAAAAATGAGAATTTTACTAGGCGAGAAGAAAAGGGGAGGTCCAATATCATAATCTTCCATGTAAAGTTTATCTGGTGTATTCCCATGGCTTATTTTACCTTTTCCTCAAAGAAGCAATGATGGAAAAGTTATACAACATCTTTTGATTGGTATTGCTCAGAGATTTCTCCCTGGAATTATTCTCAGCCTATCTTGCAAATTGAGAATGTCTGCTGCCACTGAACAACCTGCTCAAATATCTTTTTGCAGCAAGTTATTTAATAGTTCTTACGAAGTTTGATCTTTGGACGGCATAGGATGCTTACTTTGGATTTTCCGCTTGTGTAGGACAAGACATTGACTTTTCACTTCAACCACTAATTTTCAGCCAGCCAGTTGATGATTTTCAATGTACTGCTTGTTTTTACTTGATTTGAAGCACTATTTTAAGTTTCTTATCTTTGATACTGCCTTGATTTGTTTTGTTTTTGTTTTTTACCAGGGAGTTGATACTAAAATGCTGCAGATGTAAGATAAACTTTTAAGAAATGGGACTGGCTTTAATAGAACATTTACAAAAGGTATTTTAGAGCTAAGAAAATCTGTTAAGAAATAGACTGGGTAACGGGCCCACGTTTCCTTACAGGCAATCCCTTATTAAAACCACTAGTCACTGGAAACAGACAATGCAACAAATAAAACTGTTCCTGTGTCTATGCTGACAGTATTATTACATGATCAAATAATTGAATTCACTGTATCAGAGATTCATACACTGCTCAGCTTCCATTGCACCTTAGCTGAATGGGAATATACTAACCTGAGAATTTGGTAAGGTATACTTAGTTTTCAAGTAAAGCAACAAAGCCCTTTTCAAACTCTCAAAACAATATATAGTACAAGGTATATAGCAAAGAATTTGCACAATTTCTTGGCTTGGTTTGGTTGTTAGGCAATATATATGCAGAACTCTAACAGGGCTTTATCCTAGATGACTAACCATAACCCTAACCTAACCTTAAGGCTTTTTAGGGATTAGCCCTTGGTAGAGCCATTCCTCACCTGGAACCCTCCAGATATGGTGGGACTGTAATTCCCACAATTGCCAGCCACCAAGGTCACTAGTTATACTGGTTATGAATTCTGATCCAACATATCTGGAAAGTGCCAAAATGGGGGTGGGTGAATGGGGACCATAGTGTGATTCCAATATCCACAGAAAAATCCCAACCTGTGCTTTCAGTCCAAATTCAGAAGCATCAAGCTGATCTGAAAAAGCTAAGTAGAGTTGGACCTGCTTAGTACTTCAATGGACCACTGTGGTGAAGGGAACCAGATCTCACTGGCTGGCCAAGATTATCTCTAAGTCTTGAAATCAAAATTAAAGACCCCACATCAATTTGGTCCCCACAATATCAGTGCCTGATGGCAGGCAGAGATGAGAATGGGTTTCTCCCACTGGAAAGCCTTACTCAGAGGGAAGGAAGGGGCCAGAGCCTACTCAAGTGAGAAGTTGTCCATATGCTTACAGTCAAGTCTGGAGAGCTTATTGGGACTGTTTGTGCGAGTGTAGGAGGACAGGCCTATTTAATTCCTTTATTAGATATTTTATTTTGAGAATTACTATGAGTTCTTGGTTTGGACTGCTGAGGCTGCAAAGAGTCTGCTTTTGTTGTCAACCCTTGTCCCTGAATGCTCAAGGGACTGGGGAAAATAAACTTCAGAGGGTTTTCTACATCTTTGGAGAGTCCAGTGTTTGCTTTCTGTTACTCAGTAGTCAGCTCTCCACCTCTCTGTCTACAAGAGTCTCTGCCACAAACACCATGAGGAAGTCCAAGACGGGGAAGTATATATTTAAAAAATATTCTGAGAGAAGGCAGCGGCAAACCACTACTGCATCACTGTCAGGAAAACGATCTTGGTGTATCAGTGAAGTCAGCAGAAATAGTGCTTGACTCAAAAGAAGCATTTCCTTTCAATGGCAACTCAGATCTTTGCTTTTTGTCTTACTTATAATTGGGCTGCCTATATCCCAAAGATTTCAGGAGCTTCTGTTTGTGGTGGTACAGAAAGAGGACAGTAGAAGCGGGACAGGAATGCCCCTGGCATTTCTTTGAATGTTTGCATCAGCACTCCTGAGTTGTCATAATCTATGTGCCCTTCACTTGTCTCTCCTTTAGTCTACAGTTCTTTATACATTTAATCCTCCCTATAGGTACAATTCCTTCCCAGGATCTTGAGCTGCCTTTCAGCCATCTCAAAGCTCATTACCCCATTGTTGTTTATTTCTTCAGTCGCTTCCGACTCTTCGTGACTTCATGGACCAGCCCACGCCAGAGCTTCCTGTCGGTCGTCAACACCCCCAGCTCCCCCAGGGACGAGTCCGTCACCTCTAGAATATCATCCATCCACCTTGCCCTTGGTCGGCGCCTCTTCCTTTTGCCTTCCACTCTCCCTAGCATCAGCAACTTCTCCAGGGTGTCCTGTCTTCTCATTATGTGGCCAAAGTATTTCAGTTTTGCCTTGAATATCATTCCCTCAAGTGAGCAGTCTGGCTTTATTTCCTGGAGGATGGACTGGTTTGATCTTCTTGCAGTCCAAGGCACTCTCAGAATTTTCCTCCAACACCACAGTTCAAAAGCATCGATCTTCCTTCTCTCAGCCTTCCTTATGGTCCAGCTCTTGCAGCCATATGTTACTATGAGGAATACCATTGCTTTAACTATGTGGACCTTTGTTGTCAGTGTGATGTCTCTGCTCTTAACTATTTTATTGAGATTTGTCATTGCTCTCCTCCCAAGGATTAAGCGTCTTCTGATTTCCTGACTGCAGTCAGCATCTGCAGTAATCTTCGCACCTAGAAATACAAAGTCTTTCACTGCCTCTATGTTTTCTCCCTCTATTTGCCAGTTATCAATCAAGCTGGTTGCCATAATCTTGGTTTTTTTGAGGTTTAGCTGCAAGCCAGCTTTTGCACTTTCTTCTTTCACCTTCATCATAAGGCTCCTCGGTTCCTCTTCGCTTTCAGCCATCAAAGTGGTATCATCTGCATATCTGAGATTGTTAATGTTTCTTCCAGCGATTTTAACTCCAGCCTTGGATTCCTCAAGCCCAGCATGTTGCATGATGTGTTCTGCATACAAGTTGAATAGGTAGGGTGAGAGTATACAGCCCTGCCGTACTCCTTTCCCAATCTTAAACCAGTCCGTTGTTCCGTGGTCTGTTCTTACTGTTGCTACTTGGCCGTTATACAGATTCTTCAGGAGGCAGACAAGATGAATGTCCACTAAGAACTTGCCCATACCACTAAGAACTTGCCACAATTTGTTATGGTCCACACAGTCAAAGGCTTTAGAATAGTCAATAAAACAGAAATAGATGTTTTTCTGAAACTCCCTGGCTTTTTCCATTATCCAGCGGATACTGGCAATTTGGTCCCTAGTTCCTCTGCCTTTTCTAAACCCAGCTTGTACATCTGGCAATTCTAGCTACATGAATTGTTGGAGTCTACCTTGCAGGATCTTGAGCATTACCTTACTGGCATGTGAAATGAGTGCCACTGTTCGGTAGTTTGAACATTCTTTAGTGTTTCCCTTTTTTGGTATGGGGATATAAGGTGATTTTTTTTCCCAATCTGATGGCCATTCTTGTGTTTTCCAAATTTGCTGGCATATAGCATGCATTACCTTGACAGCATCATCTTGCAAGATTTTGAACAGTTCAGCTGGGATGCCGTCGTCTCCTGCTGCCTTGTTATTAGCAATGCTTCTTAAGGCCCACTCAACCTCACTCTTCAGGATGTCTGGCTCTAACTCACTGACCACACTGTCAAAGCTATCCCCGATATTGTTATCCTTCCTATACAGGTCTTCTGTATATTCTTGCCACCTTTTCTTGATCTCTTCTTCTTTTGTTAGGTCCTTGCCATCTTTGTTTTTGATCATACCCATTTTTGCCTGCAATTTACCTCTGATGTTTCTAATTTTCTGGAAGAGGTCTCTTGTCCTTCCTATTCTATTATCTTCTTCCATTTCCGCGCATTGCTTGTTTAAAAATAATTCCTTGTCTCTGTTGAGGTTTTCCTACTAACGATTAAGACTGCTATTGTACCTAATCATTTTGGCCGGGTGAAGAGGTTGTATTTGATTGTCTCCTTTCACGTGCTTCATGCAAATCGCCTGGGGGGAGGATCCTGCCCAGACTTGTTTCTTACTTCCTTTTTTCTCTCTCTGCCGATATGTAGCAAGCCAGGCTTGCTCTCAATGAGAGCTAAGTCCTTTAAATATGTTTTGCTTTTGTTTTGCTTTCTGTAAATAAATTATTTTTATAGATATGCCTGGTGTGTGTGACTTTTCTGATCTCTCCTGGGCTAAAGGCTTTCCCAGCATTCTGCCAACAGTCTCTTCTGGCTAACGTCTGGAATTTTGCATTTTATTGGGCATATCTCCCCCTATCACTGTTGCCTTTTGCTTTCCTTCTTTCTTGGGCTATTTCTAGTGTCTCAGCAGACAGCCATTTTTCCTTCTTGGTTTTCTCTTTCTTTGGGATGTATTTTGTTGCTGCCTCCTGAAGTTGCAAACTTCTGTCCATAGTTCTTCCGGGACCCTATCTACTAAATCCAGTCCCTTAAATCGATTCTTCACCTCCACTGCATATTCCTTCGGAATATTAGTGAGCTCATATCTAACTGAGCTGTGGGTCTTCCCTAATCTCTTTACTGTAGTCTGATCCTAAACTGTGCAATAAGAAGTTTGTGATCTGAACTACAGTAGCTCCAGGTCTTGTTTTTACCAACTGTATAGATGTCTGCCACCTTTGGCTGCAAAGGATGTAGTCAATCTGATTTTGGTGTGATATATTTTGTTAGTTTGTAGTGTATTATTGTATTTCTTTGTTTTACTTTGCTTTTCTCCTTTTAAATTTTGCTGGTCATTGACCGAATAAATATGATTTGATTTGATTTCAGTGTCGTCCATCTGGTGAAGTCCATGTATAAAGCCATCTCTTAGGTTGTTGGAAGAGAGTGTTTGTTATGCAGAGTGAGTTGTCTTGGCAAAATTCTATCAGCCTATGTCCTGCTTCGTTTTGTTCTCCCAGGCCATGCTTACCTGTAATTCCAGGTGTCATTTGACTGTCTGCCTTAGCATTCCAGTCTCCTGTGATGAAAATAACATCTCTTTTAGGCGTATTGTCCAGTAGGTGCTTCAGATCCTCATAGATCTGTTCTACTTCAGCTTCTTCAGCATCTGTGGTTGGGTCGTATATTTGGATCACTGTGGTGTTAGATGGCTTGCCCTGAATTCGAACTGAGATCATTCTATCATATCCGAGCACTGCTTTAGCCACTTTACTATTAATTATGAAGGCTACTCCATTTCTTCTGTGGTCCTCTTGTCCACAGTAGTAGATCTGGTGGTCATCTGATGTGAAGTGGCCCATTCCAGTCCATTTCAGTTCAGTGACACCCAAAATGTCTATCTTTAATCTTGACATCTCACCAATAAACACATCCAGTTTGCCCTGGCTCATAGATCTTACGTTCCAGGTTCCAGTGGTGTGTTGATCCTTAGAACATCGGATTCGCCGTTTACCACCAGCACCGTCGACTGCTAGCCATCCTTTTGGCTTTGAGCTAGCTGCGTCATCACATCTGAGGCTAGTTGAACTCTTCCTCTGGTCCTCCCCAGTAGCATTTTGACCATCTTCCAACCTGGGAGTCTCATCTTCCGATAGTATACTGACATATCTCTGGTTGTACTGACCCATTTAGTTTTCACGGCAAGAATACTGTGGTGCGTTGCCATATTTAGCCTGACCTCTCTGTCATGACCTTCCCGTCTTGGCTGGCCCTTCACAGTTTAGCTCATGGCATCATTGAGGTGCTCAAGTTCCAGCACCATGACAAGGTAACAATCCTTTGCTGAAGTCATTACCCCGTAGCAAATGCTAAAAGAAAGAAGAAAACCCAAATCCATGTAGTTAAGAAGTTGCTAGTGGTGGAATTGTTGCCTCATAAAATATAGGGCTGAGGAACAACAAATGTGAAACACATTATATGCTGTTTAGGGGCCATAACTATAGTACAAAGAAATGCTTATCCTAGGATATCCAGCATTGATGATCCTCTGTAGAGGTGATTTAGGATTTTTTAGTCCCTCACAAGGAACAAACCGGTTCTTCTAAGTTTGGAGCTGCCAATTGTACAGGTTTGTCTCTAAACAACACATTCTAGATTGTGGTACAATGTGTTGAGTCCTCCACAAGGCTATTCTTCACCTGTATATCATAAAGCACCCTTCTGTGCCAGATAGAAAGGCAAGTTTTTATACGTTTCCTGAAACACAGGATTAAGCGAGGAGTGGGAGGGAGTTCCAGAGAACAGGGGTGACAATGGAAAAAGCCCACCTCTGAGGATCCATCAGATGACAGTTCTTCAAGGACAGTGCCTGGAGATAGTTGACCCTAGCAGATCTGATTGGATGGGTAGATAAATGCCAGAGGAGGTGGTCTCTCAGACAATCAAGATCAGAGCCATGTAGAGCCATACAGGTGACTATCAGCACCTTAAATCATATACAGGAGCTCACTAGCAACCAGTGGAGCTCCCAAAGCAAAGGGATTACTCAATTGTATCAGGGCATACCCATCACTGCCCAAGACACTACTGTACATTCTGTAGCAGCTGTAGCATCTGGATTTGTTAAGGGAAGCTCAATGTAGTGTGCATAACAATAATCCAATTGGGAGGTGATTAGGGCATGAGTGACCATAAGTAGGGCCTCCCAATCCAATAATGTTTGCAATTGGTGTACCAGATTTAACTGTGCAAAAATCTTCCAAGCTACAGCTACCACTTGCTCTTCAAATGGGAGCTGTGAGTCTAGGAGAACTCCAGTTGTGAATCATCCCTGAGTGGGGAAGTATAATCCCATTCAAAGACAAAGATGATGTTTCCCTGGCATTGTTAAGCCCACAAACCCAGAGCCACTTTGTCTTGGAGGGATTTAATCTGAATCTGTTCCTCCCAATCCAGACCCAATAGCCTTCAGGCACTGGGTCAGTACATCCACTGCTTTTTCATTTGTTCAGCCTAGAACTGAGATGTATAGCTAGATATTATCAATACAGATGATACTGGACTCTGTGCCGATGAATGACCTATCCCAACAGTTTCATATACACATTGAAAAGAAGTGGGGGAGGAGGGATCCCTAAGGCACACCACCACTAACTGGAGCTGCCTCTTCATGAAGGAAAAGAACCTCAGTAAAGTGATGCCCCCCTTCAATACTCCAGATGTGGTCTAAAAGGATTCCATGGTCAATGATATCAAAAGCCACTGAGAGATCGCAGAGGACCAAGATTATTGCACTCCTTGACCCTAGTCCTTCCAAAAGTAATCAGCAAGTGTGACTAATGCAGATTGCTGTATCCTGGCCTGAACCCTGACTATCAAGAGTCCAAATAATCCACTTCTTCTACAGTCTGTCTGCAGTTGTAGAGCCACAACTTTCTCTACAAACTTTCCAAAAATGGAAGGTTAGAGACAGGTCTAAAATTGTCTAACTCTGTCAGAATGAGTGAATGCTTCTCAAGCAGTGGGCATATCACATTATCTTTTAGAGGAGACAGAAATACCTGCTTGCTCAAAGAAGCATTGACAGTCATTCAGATCCAACTTGTGTCACCTCATAGAAGGCCTTGACCAGTCATGAAGAACTGGGATCCAAATGAGAAGTGGTGGAACTTACACTGCAGAGGGCACTATCTACTTCCTCAGGGCTCCCAGACACAAAATAATCCCAGAAACAAAGATGAAGGCAAAGTACCAGTTATCTCCATGGATACTGTCCAGTTGGAGTCCAACTCTTCCCATATCTAAGTGGTTTTATCCACTAAATGCTGTGAAGATTCCTTATAGCAATCCTTCAGAAGATCCAGGGAGCATCTTTCCCTAAAAGGAAGCAGGATGTCTTAAAAGGGGGCTGCTGGGCTGTTTTCAGCCAATGCAATAAAGAAGACAAAATATTTATTTTTTGTCACCTGAATTGCCACTGTGAAGGCTCAAATGTGAGCTTATATGAATATCCAGTCAGATTCAAGATGGGTCTTCCTCTAGCAGTTCTTAAGCATCTCCTCTTATGCCTCTACTTCCTGAGATCCAATTGTACTGTTTTGGATACAGACCAAAATGGTTGCTTCAGATGAGAATTGTTTCAGGTGTTCCATTTTGTTTTAGGCAATATGATGGGAAATTGTTTGCCTCTTGCTACTGGATGTTATGCACTTAAATGCATGTCTCCTCAACTCCAAGAAAGCACTTGAGCTGTTTTGTGACAAATCTCTTAAGTACAGGGAGATTTTGCCCTTGATTCTTTTCTTAGAAAAGTCCTTGGAGAAGCTCTGAAGACTGTAAAGCCTTTGAACAAACGAGTTATACAGGGATGAGCCCATAGCTTGTGTCACCAGGGAGATGCACAATGGATGATCTTCACATGGCCCACCTTGCTGTCTCATTCAGTCCCTGAGCAGCATCACTGACTTTTGCTCCCATGGAGGAAGACTTCAGGTTGCTCACCTCTTCTTTTTCGTCTCTGAGTGACACTGTGTGACGCTCATACTGAAGAGGACTCCATGTGAGGTTATCCAATTCCTCTACTATCTGAGTGTCAGTAGCATTCTACCATCATCCCACCCTCCCTCAACCCTCTGCAGTGGCTCACCTACATTTACATGTTGCCAATAATGGTGTTGCTGGGCCTAGTCCCCGACCCAGCTGGGTCACACAGTATGTATGGCTCTGAGGTGACATGCCCTCATAGCACATCCAAAGTTCTGGGTTGGTGGTTGGCTCTTTTATTTATTTATTTATTTATTTATTTATTTATTTATTTATCAATCTATCATATTTTTATCACTGCCCATCTCCCTCATATGGGGGACTCTGGGCGGTTCACAATAAAACAGTTTAAAATTTGATAAAATCAAAATAATATCAATCAATCAATAAATATAAAATGTAATGAGATCCAAGTAATGGCAGATCTAATACCATCCAGAGGGGAGCAAGACCAGCCTTGGCAGGACTAGGGAGCCAACCAACCCCAAGCATGGCTCTTCTCCCCACTCCAGGCATGGTGACAAAGCCAGGTCTTCAATCATTTCCTGAACTCCAAAAGAGAAGAGGCTAGCCTCACTTCTGGGGGCAGGGTGTTCCAAAGGGTGGGAGCTGCTGCAGAGAAGGCCCGCCTCCTGGACCCTGCCAGATGGAGTTCTCGTGCAGACAGGGTCCATAGCATGCCCTCTCTACATGAGCGGGTGGGACGGGTTGATGTAACAGGGATGAGATGGTCACTTAGGTAACCTGGACCCATGCCATGTAGGGCTTTAAAGGTCATAACCAACACCTTGAATTGGACCCGGAAGCAAATTGTCACCCAGAGCAGCTCAAGCAGCAACGGAGTAATATGTGCTGATCTTGGAGCACCCAAGATCGCCTGTGCAGCTGTATTTTGGACCAGCTGTAGCTTCTGGATACTCTTCAAGGGTAGCCCCATGTACAGCACATTACTGTAGTCTTTTATGGGAGATGACCAGGGCATGAGTGACTGTTCAGAGGGCCTCTCGCTCCAGGAAGGGGCGTAACTGGTGCACAAACACGAAGTTGTGCAAAGGCCCTTCTGGCCTTGACTGCCACCTGCTCTTTGAGCAGGAGTCATGAGTCCAAGAGGACTCCCAAGTTACGCACCGGGTCTGTCTGGGGCAGTGCAACCCCATCCAAGACTAAAGATGGCAAGTTCCTTGGAGCAGAGGGGCCGTTAACCCACAGCCACTCCGTCTTACCAGGGTTCAGCTGAAGCCTGTTGTCCCCCATCCAGGCCCCCACAGCCGCCAGGCACCTGGAAAGGGCAGTCACAGCATCACTTACTTCCCCCAGGATGGAGATGTATAACTGAGTATCATCAGCATATTGATGATACCTCATCCTGTGGAGACGGATGATCTCCCCCAGCGGTTTCATGTAGATGATCTCCCCCAGCGGTTTCATGTAGAAAGGAGAGGAGAGAGTACCGACCCCTGCGGCACCCCACAAAGGAGGGGTTGTGAGCCCAATCTCTCCTCCCCTATTAACACCAACTGGGACCAGCCCTGGAGGAAGGAGGTGAACCAGCGTAAGACTATGCCGCCCACCCCCAACTCCCTGAGCTGACCCCAAAGGATAACATGGTCGATAGTATCGAAAGCCGCTGAGAGGTCAAGGAGAGCAAGGATGGATGCACTGCCTTCATCCCACTCCCGCCAGAGATCATCCATAAGTGCGACCAATGCAGTTTCTGTCCCATATCCGGGCCTGAAACCTGACTGAAAGGGGTCTAGATAATCCTCTTTTAGAGTGTTTGCTTTTGAGGGCATGTGAAAAGCAAAGATTTAGCTGGTAGGTGAGCTTGCTGAAGTGCTTTGGTGAATAATCTGTGCAATCTGTGCATTGCTTTGTTTTGAGCCCTTTTGTAGTGGAGACTTTAGGATATATTAAAAGGCTCAGTACTGGTTGGCCTAAGTTTAGGTGTACCAGGTGCATGCCTGAACATGGTTTGAGACCTGTTTGCTGCAGTGCTTTCCCTCTGTTTCTTTAGCCTTTCAAAGGCAAAAAGAAAAGTTGTTTTGCTGAGCAAGGATTGCACATGACTTATTATTCTTTTTTGTTCTGTTAAATCAATGTATGTTCTATTTAGGCTATAAATGTGGAGACTAGATAGGGAGAAAGCTATTTGTTTCCCACCGTGGGGCTCCTCTCCTCTCCTCTCCTTGTTTTTGGCAGCCAAAAAGGGGGAAAAAATCATGGTAAATCAGCAGTGCCAGTGAACAAGGGTAGAGGGAGAAGTTCAAATTCCTGATCAACTGCAAAGTTAGGTTTAGACACAGAATGAAAACACAGATTTAGAAAATATGTATTTCAAAACGTTTTTAAAAAGTATCCTCTTAATGGACTGATTGAAATTAATTTAATATTTTTTCCTAGGTTGCCCTCCTGCCCTGAATGGTGATTTCAGTTACAATGCCTACCTTTCCAGTTACTGCTGGATTGAGTTCAAGGAAGGCTATCAGAATTAGGCTGCAAAACTCAGACAACCACTAGGTGGAAGCCAAGAGCCAGAGTTTTCTGTATCTCATTGGTTCTGGCTCCTTTCGTCATCATGCTAATCCGGTCCAAAGCAGCGCTTCAGAATCAACAGTCTTTCCATTTAAGAACCGCATGGCCTGTGCGCATCTTTTAAGGAGTCGTTTGTGGTATGAAACCACGTAAACCGCATCTATGGAATAAGATCACAACTTTCTGTGAAAGAAAGTAGTATTACCTGCCTGGTTAATTCCTGGATGGGACAGACCAAGAAATTTCTAGGTTGTAGGCGAAACTGAGAGGTTGAAAAATAACATGGAGAAAGCTAATAGCAAATCATTTCTATACAGCTGCCAAGATAGTTGCCAGGAGTCTTTTTCAACTGAGGTATGTTTACCTTTTTTTCCCCTGGTATCATGACAATCCTCTGCAAATTAAATCAGTATTTGTTGTATGAAAACACAATGATCTGCAAATGAAGCCCATGTTTGTGATATGAAATTGCAAGTCTTTGTCAGGTAAACCAGCATTTGTGTTTAGAGATCACAAAACTCATTTAGCTAAGCACAGTTTATAAAACAAAATCACAGGAGTTTGCCGTTTAAGCATTGTTTGTCATATGAAATTAATACAAATGCCCACATGTTCATGATCTGGGATCCCAACTCTCTGTGAGCGATACCATTCTTTGTAATATGAAATCAGAGTATCTCCCACTTAAACCAGTGTTTGTGGTATGAAATTGGGACTGTGACTTAAAGCAGCATTTGTGGTGTGGTGTCACAATTTTGTGCAGCAAAACTGTGCCTGCTGTATGAAACCACAAATCATTTTGAGATAAATTGTGTTGAATGGTATGAAATCACAGGCCTCTGCCACTTGAACCAGTGCTGGTAGAATATCACAATTCCCTGCACCCTAAGATCATGTATCCAGTATGAAATCACAAATCCTTCTGAAGTTCAATAATATCTGTTGAATGAAATCCTAAGCTTCTGCAAGCAAAACCTGTGTTTCTATTACATCAGAAGTCTCTGCACACTAAACAAGTGTGTTAAGAAATCACAGATTTCTGTGAGCTAAAGAGAGTTTCTGTTCACTTTGAAATATGTTAGTAGTTTAAGTTCTTTCTATAGCCAACAACGAACCAATCAAGAGATCCAATCCTTAATCATGACTTTTGGCACCTTGGAGCCACTAGCACATGTATTTAGATGCTTCCTGGCTGTGCCTCCTCTCTTTCAGGCAACAACCAACAAAGTGCAAGGCATCTTTCTTCAAAGTACATCTGAGAAGTACCACCCCATTCCATCTTCTTCCCCCATTTCCCAATCTTGGAATTTTTTTTTCCCCAGCCAGCTGGGCTGTGGTAAAATCAGATGCATCTCAGAAATGCAGATGTATGTTAACCCTTTCTGGAGATACACAACCCAAAAAGAAGATACACAAAACATCTGGGCTTAAACAATATGAGGCTCATTATTCAGTCTGATAAACAGGGCTCAGACCTCAACAAAGCCATCCTCAAATCCCTGTGTGAGCTCCTCTAGTGACCGAGCATAGATATTAAAGGTAGAGGGAGGTTCACATGGCCCCACTAAATCTCACCCGATTAAATGCCCCGGGATTCGCCAACAGTACTGCAGTGCTATTTTCTGGAACTCATGGGGAAGGAGAGCAGAATACCCAATCATCATAAGACTCTGATGAACTTAGAAGTGGAAGAGTCAAGGATGTGTCTCAGAAATATCCATTCCTTTTAGTGAGAAAGAAGCCATGATAACAATGAATATCAACTATTCCAGAATCTAGGAAGATAGCCTTATTTCTCTATCAGCTTCAGGGCTTAACCCCGGCATCACTTTTCCCCACCATTAAGTGGCAATGGACATTATTCTGCCTGATCCTCAGCCTTCAGTGTGCCTGAGGGCACCAAATAAGGTAAGGATCTGGTTTGGTCTCTGACTTTTTCCTTCTGGCTTTGCTGGCTTCAGCTGAGAACATGCATCCCAACCTCTCCTTCACATTTTCTGTTTCCTAATGCCCTGCAAAAGATTACATATTTATCTATTTGCAGGGCACCAAAAAGTCAAGATGGCAGCCACCACCATGCGATCAAAGCTCCACCTATTTTTTACACATGTCACATGTGTGATGTACAAAAATGCACAGCAACAGCCACCATCTTGCTTTTTTTGATTCCTCTGCAGATGCCCCTGCCTACCTGAATATGTATATAATATAATACTTGCATATGACAATAAATTAAAAGGATGTCTTGCAGATCAAAACAAGCACTCAGTTTTGTACCAAACATTTAGGCAACTCTGTTAAGTTCTTTGTGATATTATGTTAATGCAGTTGGTAATAGTATCCTCTCTGTATAAAGATGATGGAGTGAATATGGTAGCATTCTCCACATTCTGAAATGGGATCACACAGAAGAAGGACAGGACCTGTTTTCTTTCATACAATAGAGGCCATGGAATAATGCACTTAATTAGAGGAAGACAGATTTTGAATGAATATTAGGGGAAAAAACAGCCTAAGAGCAGTTTGATGGTGAAATCAATGACAGGCTCACCTTCAGTGTTTAGGTCCAGACCAGACAGCCATCTGTCACAACTATTTTAATTTGAGTTCCTGCACTGAGCTTGTTGGATTTCATAGCCTAAATGGCCCCTTCTAACTCTGATTCTTTTATTTTATGAAGAATATAACAGGTTAGTTTTTAAATAGTTTATTTCATAGACAGAAACTGCCATTTGTCACTGTTCATTAATAGCACTGAAGCTTTTTTGAATGGATAAACACGTTATTTGAAAGCCTATTACACATAGGCAAAATGGTCACCTGGTTTAATTTATCAGTCGCTGCTTGAAGTCATTCAAAGAACGTCCTCTTGATTCAAAGCATTTCATCCTTTCTGTAACATCAAAGCCAGTAGCAGCTGGAGAAGCACAAACACCTTTCCTTGTCCAGCTTTAGGCCACATGTAAGAGAACATTCAAGAAGCTGCTTATAAATGGGCAGTAGTCATGGCATCCGGATGCACAAATGCTGACACATCATACAATTTGACAATTGTTAATTCACCCAATGCTTTTGGTGCCATGCTTTCACATGAAACAGTTTGGCCCAAATGGCCTCACTTTCTTGTACCGTATAGTGAAAAATATTATGTCATGTGGGGATTAAACATGATGGCAAATTTGCCATTCTACTTGACTGGCTAGATGATGGATTAGTTTAGTCATATTATCCTATGAGGATTACATTAATGATAAGAGAAGTCTCTTATATCAGTCTACCCAGGCTGCTTTTGATCATTTATTGACTTGATTACAAATACATTCAAGTTGTCATTGCTCTTCTGCTCCATTCTGTGTTCACACAGCCAATGGACGGGCCACATTTGCAGTCCCAGAGCACTTCCACATTGTACCACTGAAATCCGATACAAAATGGCTGATTTTTGTTGCTGTTCTTATTGTTAAAATAAGGATCAAAATGGATGCTGTAAACTTAAGGCTTAATACATCCATTTTAATGTTTCATCCATGTTCCAGTAGAAAAAAAAAAGTATTTTCCCTCCTGTGATATCACCTTAGCAATGGCTACATCCCTGATCAGTGGCTCTACCAAGCTCAACAGGCTGCCTCTCCTTGTGTAATCACATAAATTACAGCAACATCTCACAATATGTAATAGTGTGTGTGCAATTTTAATGTGAAATACATTAGAACTGTATCTAGTAAATGCTTTTTTAATTTCTTTTCACAATGAAGATAGAAAATAAACACTAGATAGAATTTTTTTTAAAAAAATTAAGCATCTGGTCTTTCTGTTTTTAAGTGTAAACGAGGGTCTTTCTGCTTCAGTTTGGTAAATTATGAGATTTTCTATATATTGTGGGAATGGGGGTGGTGGGGAAAGAATGAATTCCATGATCTTAAGGTTTTGACTAATTTACCTGCTTTTGAGAATTTACACCTCTGTGTCATGGTCCCTGTTCCTGAACGTGTTCCCATGCCATGCTGGTGCTGACATGGGTTGCTGTACGGGAGGGGGCTGCTCCTGTTCCTTGTACCAGGCTGCGATGCAAGGAAGGAAGAATGCATGTTTGGGTTATCTTCCTGGTCAAGGACATTTCCCGAGGACCAGCAGAAACCGTTAGGGGCACCTGCAGGGCATGGAATTGTACCGACTCTGGGGGGAGGGACTGGAAGCTGCTTGGGGTTTTATTGGGAGACATCCCACGCTTTTACTATTCTCAACTTTGCTTGTGATCCTGCATACTATTCATTATTAAATCAGATATCCATGAAAGCCTTGTGTGAGTCTGATGGTGATTTTGAATAGGCAATCATTACACTCTGCTAATAAAATCTGTCTCCAGATAGCCTTGGGAATAGTTGTTTAACTAGTACAGTATTCTCCAGCTTTCCCAGTAGCTTTCCAAACTTAAAATGACCTTACTCGAACAGCCTTTCAAAATGGAACTTCTGTGAAGCATGAAGCAAAAGGGCCTACATGAAATCTGGTCTGGATGCTTCCCCCCCTTACATCTAGAACCTGGACTCAGTAGATTATGGGGGAAATGCATAATCTACAACTAATCAGGCACATTTTCATCCTTATCTGAGCCCTACAATTCTGCTGGCCCAATAGATGCCATTCTGTTTTTGAAAGGCTGACCAGATCCGTAAGATCAGCTTTCCTTGATCTGCTGCCTCCAAATGAATGGGACTGCTCTTCCAATGATCTCTGCCCTAACAGTCAGGAAACCACGCTGAGACAAGGAATAGGTCTCTAGTGTTTTATTACTGCTACATTCGACAGAAAATCCTAACAAACTGAAGAAGCGTGGGAAAAACCCAGACAGATAAACCCCAAAGTCAAGGCGGGTCTGATCTGTGTCTCTTTGAATGGCTGCTTAACTCCTCAGTACTACGCATGCGTTTCCCCCCCTGGATAGGGGCCCCCTCCTGCTCACCATCAGTGCTTATGACAATCTCCCAGCCAGTATGCCACCATCTGCAGCAAGGCCCCCACTATACTTTAAATTGCTCCAATTGGCCTCTGTTTGCATGAATAAGAGGAGACACAGATTTAACATAAGAAATTGCTGTATTCAGTGATAGTGAATAATTCAACTACTCAGGACGTTCACTTACTGATCTAATGATGGTACCAGTCTTGCCTCATTGCAGTCTAGGCTAGGACTATTAATCCAAGCAATGAGACTCTAAGATCTCTGATTAATTATATTTATTAGAAGGAAGCTTAAAAGTACAACTCAAGAATTTGGTGAGTACTCTGTTGCAAAAGGGACACCTATATCTAAACAATTTAGCATGGCAAAACCCTTGTTTTCTCCTGCTTTTTGTCTGGAAGCCTCCTTTGTGACGGAAGGGCAGTGTGCATTTGTTCACTGTTTTGATAACTGTCATTCCTGTCACTGTGAGAAGTAACTCTCACCGCTGGCCATCCTTGTCAAAATGAATGGCAAAGACCGATTCTACCATGAACCAGCTGAGCTAAAATTAATTGCGATACTTAACCACATTTCTCATGGATTAAGCAGAGACAAAGGCTTTCTTTTTCAAGCACTCTTCATATGTTAACCAGCACCTGTGTGCAAGAATGACAGTGATGCCCATCATGTCAACATCATTCTAATGATGTCAGCTCCCCTGCTGGCATTTGTGTGTTCAGCAGGAGTGAAGTCATGCTTTCTTCCACATGAGCCAGGCCCCAGATTATGCAAGTCCATAGCCAGTGCACTTAATGGCTATACAAGCATAGTGTCATGAGTAAGGATGGCGAGCAGGGGGCTCCCATCCAGGCTGTTAAGCACATGCGTAGCACTGAGGAATTGGGCAGCCATTCAAAGAGACACAGATCGGGACCGCCTTAACCTTTGGGGTTTATATGTCTGGGTTTTTCCCACGCTTCTTCAGTTTGTTAGGATTCCTGTTATGTACAAGCAATAAAACATTAGAGACCAGTTCCTTGTCTCAGCATGGTTCCTGGCTGTTAGGCTCATCTCCTATAGACAGTGGTGTTGAATGCACAAATGCTGCAAGAAAGCTGATATCAGTTGAGTAATGGTAATAATAACATGGGCAGGGATGAGCTTAAACAAAGCAGTTGTGTGGAAGTGAACACTCTGGTTTAGCTCATGCCCTGATAAGGCTTGCACTGCACTGTACTACTGCCTTCTTAATTATCACTATTTTTTCTCACCTCTCTTGCCACCATTTTACCTTTCCTCTTCTGAAAGAGCGTATGTATGATGTATGTATATGTGTGTGCATCTGTCTGTCTGTCTGTCCACTTCCATGTTCTCAGACCTATCCATGCTTCTAATTAAGTCTACTGTGATCCACAAAAATTTCCGTGGTAATAAATTGATAAGTCTTTAAGGTGCTACTAGACACATGGTTGGCTTTGCTGCATGCTGGTTACGGCATGCTCAAAATTGAAACCCAATCTTTCTGAAGGGTACCAGGTAAAGTAAAGCTGACTTATCTCTTGTCCTTCCTATTCAAAGCTGTTTAATAAGTTAAAGCAAATAAGACTCATGAATTCCTTTCCTTTCCTTCTTAGGCTGTAGGGTGGGCAATGATTATATAATTATTTCTATATCATTCATGCATATAGAAAAGCACCAGAGGAAGTATCAACTGCTGTAAAATAGCCAAAAAGAATTTAAATTACTCTTTCCAAACGCTTCTTTAAAAATATAATCTGTTCATAATATATACTGCTCATACAATGAAGAGTGTGTATGAATTTCCATTTAACCCTCCATTCTAGAGGTGATATAGTCAAACTTGGGGGAGCTGGGGGTGGCAACAACCGACAGGAAGCTCTGGCATGGGCTGATCCATGAAGTCACGAAGGGTAAGAAGCGACTGAATGAATAAACAACAACAACAAATTGGAAGTTTATAACTCAAGCATAACATTTCACTCTGGGTTTTAAACTTGTTATCCAAGGTCCCAGCACAGAAGCTGTACTTTTTAAAAACAACTGGTTGCATTAAACCCTTCACCTTTTAGAGAGAGCTTTTAATTTTCAAATAATTTCAGGCTGTATGATGGGTATTTCCTCAATCTGGCAGCACAACAAAATTTGGAAGGAAGTAGAATACAGTAGATCACATAGGTTGTGGGAGTGATGGACTATGTGTTTGTTTGTGTCTATGTATGAAGGCATACATTAAGAGAACCCTGTTAAATTGCCCTAAAAATAGAGATGGACTAGCCAAAGTTAAACACTGTCAAATCCCATTAATTTCAACAGGACAGAATTAATGTTCTCAGTAGCTTTTCCAACATTTTGGGGTTGATGGACCCATTTGGAGTTTCGACTGCATGTCAAAGGCTGATTCCCAAAATGGGAGCCTTGCCTATTTATAAAATGGTTCTCATAGTGGCAAGCTTAGTAAAAAAAAAAAAGAACAGTATCCATTTCCCAGAAGTAAATGGGTGAGATTGCTCCACATCCCCCACTCCCAATGTTCTCTCAGTATTGTAGTCAGCTTCCATTAATCATTGTTCTGGGAAGATGTGCACTGAGCTGCAGCCACTTTAACTGATTAAGGGCTTAGAGATAGTCTTGAAAATAATGCTGGAGGCAATGAAAAAACTGTTAATGAAAAGAATTTGGGTGGGGTAGGGAATCTGGGGGATACAAAGGGAAGTATCTGTGGACATACTAATTCTCATGGATACCATGTTATCTAATACCATGTTAATCTAGGCTTAACGCCTCTTCAGGCCAAAAAATGAGATGAAGCACCACCTATACTGTTCTGACCTTCTTAGAAGAAAGGTGCAAATAAAAAGTAATTGAAAAGATAACCACAGAAGAATGTTTTCTGGGATTGTGTGGACAAAATGGATGGTTGTACTGATGTGCCTCCCAGCAATACTGAATTCCTGGATTGCAAGCACAGGTCCATGACAGTCCTTCAGACCCTCCATCAATGTTAGTATCTGCCATTCTACCTGTTCACATGCATTTCCCCCACAGTCTGCATTTCCCGCTCCAACTGCATGGAGCTTCCCTGCATATGGCTTATCTTACCCTCCAGTCCTGATGCTCAGCAGTAAACATACCTGGATAGAGAAACCAACATTTAGTTTATCAGGCACTCAGTACTCTCCTCCCAAGCAAAGCAGAAACAATTGCTGGTGATTTGCCAGTGTTCTATTAGAAATTGGAGGGGGTATTGTCTTTCCCTAATAATTTGTTCCTTATTTATTTTCTTTCAAGCAGTTGGAGGTGATGGGATTTATTGTGTCACTGGATAGAGGCACATCAGTGTCTCAATTCACTGCTGCAAATAGAATTTTTGATTACATCGCTGCTGGAGTTATGTCTTGTCATTGCACCTAAGCAGCAATATGCACACTTGAAGGTAGAATCATAGGGTATTTGTTTCTCCCTCTTTTAAGAAAGAGTGAGAGGTTTCCTACTGGATTGGGATAGTTTGCTTCTATGCGAAGCAATTTCACTAACTGTTTCTGGAGAATACAGTTCAGTCCGTAAGCGTTCATAAATTATACACAGGCCAAGGTATGAAAATGATTAATATACCCATAAGAGCAGAAACCACTTCTCAAATATCTAAAAGCAACGTAGAGATGCTTCTATTTATTTCCCTTTACAGATCATTGCTCTCTGCCAGAAACATCCCATCTGACTCTGTAGAGGCAAGGAAGTTTTCTCTCTAGCCTTTGGTGGTAGAAATAATGAGAGATAAGTAGAAACTTGAATACTCATGATTGTTGATCTAGTATCAAAAATATATTATTTATTTTGAATGAGCTTAAATCTCTAGGGCCAGATGAATTGAATGCCAAGATATGGAAGGAGCATGCTGATAGTTTGCCTCAACCTTGAACATAACCTTGAAATATCCTGGATTTTTGGCAGAAGTGAAGCGCTAGAGAACTGAAAAGGAAAGAGTGGTTCCTTCACTTCTATTTTTATTTTATACCTTAGCATGGAAGTTTACATTTTGATTCTGTTCTGTGGCTGTTTTTATTGCTGATTATTATTGTAAACTGCCATGACTCTTGGTACTCTCTGAGCCTGGACACATCTCACAACACACGGACAGACTCGACTACAGTTTCAACTGGAAAACTATTATCAACTTAGGTAAACGTAAAGGTTTCCCTTGACATGAAGTCCAGTCGTGTCCAACTCTAGGGGGCGGTGCTCATCTCCATCTCAAAGCCGAAGAGCCGGCGTTTGTCTGTAGACACTTCCGTGGTCATGTGGCCGGCATGACTAAATGGAACGCCGTTACCTCCCCACCAAAGCGGTACCTATTAATCTACTCACATTTGCATGTTTTCGAACTGCTAGGTTGGCAGGAGCTGGGACTAGCAACGGGAGCTCACCCCGTCACGTGGATTCGAACTGCCGACCTGCCAATCGGCAAGCTCAGCAGCTCAGCGGTTTAACCCGCAGCACCACCGCATCCCTTCACCTTTCCTTAGGAGCTCTGAAAACTAAAACTGGGAAAGGAACAAAGGGAATGTGGTGTATGCTGTCATGGAGCAGCATGGAATGCTTAGGAGCACAGCTAAGGAAGATGAGATATCATCTTAGACCAAGCCAAATCCAAAACTGCTAGGGAATTCCTGGAAGATTAGCATTCAGACAAATAAGCCATCAACAGATGCATAGAGATAAACCACATTTACACACCATTCAAAAGAGGCAATAAAAAAACCTAGGAAGGAAACAAAAAAGACTAGAACACAGCTTCTCCCTCAGCCAATGTTAAGATAAGCAGGGATCACCACCAGACAAACAATCAGGCAGAAAATAATACTTTACTCAAGGAACCACTAAGGAGGAAACCACACCCCCACCAAAACTGGCAGGGCTAGCTACTGCATATAAACAGGGAGCAAACCCCACACTCACGCTGATGATGTTACCTACTTTGGTAATGAGACTTCTGCAAGCAAACAACCAGGCTCAGAGAGCACCAAGAACTCCATGGATAGATTTAAGGTACATAATGGTTTAAGTTACAGGGAGGCAGATCCAGATGAATGTTAGGAAAAATACCCTAATAGTAATAGCAGTTTGGCAATTAAATCAATTCCTCAGAGAAGTGATATGCTCCTCTTCATTGGATATGTTTAATCAGCTGGAGAGCCATCTGTCAAGGATGGTTTAATTGGATTCCTGCACAGAGCAGAGTTTGGACACAGTGGTCCAAATGCCCTTTTCAGTTCTATAAGTCTGTGATTCTATATTTGAAAGAGAAAATCACATACATTTAACCTGAAGCCATTTTAAAAATAGATGTGAAATGTAAGAAGCTGCCACTGCATGAGTCCAGTGAAAGATGCAGCTTCTTTAAAGAGCGGCACACAGGTAACATGCAGCCAAATCACCTTCACTTCGTTGGATCTGGATATTGCACAGCCCTCTTTATATTGTACGTATATAGGCCAGTCTTCAGCAAAGGATCGTTACCTTGTCGTGGTGCTGGAGCTTGAGCACCTCAATGATGCCATGAGCTAAACCGTGAAGGGCCACCCAAGACGGGAAGGTCATGACAGAGAGGTCAGACTAAATGCGATCCCTGGGGAAGGTAATGGCAACCCACCCCAGTATTCTTGCTGTGAAAACTAAATGGATCAGTACAACCAGAGATATGTCGGTATACTATCGGAAGATGAGACCCCCAGGTCGGAAGATGGTCAAAAAGCTACTGGGGAGGAACAGAGGATGAGCTCAACTAGCCCCAGACGTGATGACGCAGCTAGCTCAAAGCCGAAAGGACGGCTAGCGGCCAACGGTGCTGGTGGTGAACGGCGAATCCGATGTTCTAAGGATCAACACACCATTGGAACCTGGAACGTAAGATCTATGAGCCAGGGCAAATTGGATGTGGTTCTTGGTGAGATGTCAAGATTAAAGATAGACATTCTGGGCGTCAGTGAACTGAAATGGACTGGAATGGGCCACTTCACATCAAATGACCACCAGATCTACTACTGTGGACAAGAGGACCACAGAAGAAATGGAGTAGCCTTCATAATTAATAGTAAAGTGGCTAAAGCAGTGCTTGGATACAACCCAAAAAACGACAGAATGATCTCAATTCGAATTCAGGGCAAGCCATCTAACATCACAGTGATCCAAATATACGCCCCAACCACAAATGCTGAAGAAGCTGAAGTAGAGCAGTTCTATGAGGATCTGCAGCACCTACTGGACAACACGCCTAAAAGAGATGTTATTTTCATCACAGGAGACTGGAATGCTAAGGTGGGCAGTCAAATGACACCTCGAATTACAGGTAAGTATGGCCTGGGAGAACAAAATGAAGCAGGACATAGGCTGATAGAATTTTGCCAAGACAATTCACTCTGCATAACAAACACTCTCTTCCAACAACCTAAGAGATGGCTTTATACATGGACTTCACCAGATGGACAACACCGAAATCAGATCGATTACATCCTTTGCAGCCAAGGTGGCGGACATCTGTACAGTCAGTAAAAACAAGACCTGGAGCTGACTGTAGTTCAGATCACGAACTTCTTCTTGCACAATTTAGGATCAGACTAAAGAGATTAGGGAAGACCCACAGATCAGCTAGATATGAGCTCACTAATATTCCTAAGGAATATGCAGTGGAGGTGAAGAATAGATTTAAGGGACTGGACTTAGTAGATAGGGTCCCGGAAGAACTCTGGACAGAAGTTGGCAGCATTGTTCAGGAGGCGGCAACAAAATACATCCCAAAGAAAGAGAAAACCAAGAAGGCAAAATGGCTGTCTGCTGAGACACTAGAAGTAGCCCAAGAGAGAAGGAAAGCAAAAGGCAACAGTGATAGGGGGAGATATGCCCAATTAAATGCAAAATTCCAGAGGTTAGCCAGAAGAGATAAGGAATTATTTTTAAACAAGCAATGCGCGGAAGTGGAAGAAGACAATAGAATAGGAAGGACAAGAGACCTCTTCCAGAAAATTAGAAACATTGGAGGTAAATTCCAGGCAAAAATGGGTATGATCAAAAACAAAGATGGCAAGGACCTAACAGAAGAAGAAGAGATCAAGAAAAGGTGGCAAGAATATACAGAAGACCTGTATAGGAAGGATAACAATATCGGGGATAGCTTTGACGGTGTGGTCAGTGAGCTAGAGCCAGACATCCTGAAGAGTGAAGTTGAGTGGGCCTTAAGAAGCATTGCTAATAACAAGGCAGCAGGAGATGACGGCATCCCAGCTGAACTGTTCAAAATCTTGCAAGATGATGCTGTCAAGGTAATGCATGCTATATGCCAGCAAATTTGGAAAACACAAGAATGGCCATCAGATTGGAAAAAATCAACTTATATCCCCATACCAAAAAAGGGGAACACTAAAGAATGTTCAAACTATTGAACAGTGGCACTCATTTCACATGCCAGTAAGGTAATGCTCAAGATCCTGCAAGGTAGACTTCAGCAGTTCATGGAGCGAGAATTGCCAGATGTACAAGCTGGGTTTAGAAAAGGCAGAGGAACTAGAGACCAAATTGCCAATATCCGCTGGATCATGGAAAAAGCCAGGGAGTTTCAGAAAAACATCTATTTCTGTTTTATTGACTATTCTAAAGCCTTTGACTGTGTGGACCAGAACAAATTGTGGCAAGTTCTTAGTGGTATGGGGATACCAAGTCATCTTGTATGCCTCCTGAAGAATCTGTATAACGACCAAGTAGCAACAGTAAGAACAGACCACGGAACAATGGACTGGTTTAAGATTGGGAAAGGAGTACGGCAGGGCTGTATACTCTCACCCTACCTATTCAACTTGTATGCAGAACACATCATGCGACATGCTGGGCTTGAGGAATCCAAGGCTGGAGTTAAAATCGCTGGAGGAAACATTAACAATCTCAGATATGCAGATGATACCACTTTGATGGCTGAAAGTGAAGAGGAGCTGAGGAGCCTTATGATGAAGGTGAAAGAAGAAAGTGCAAAAGCTGGCTTGCAGCTAAACCTCAAAAAAACCAAGATTATGGCAACCAGCTTGATTGATAACTGGCAAATAGAGGGAGAAAATGTAGAAGCAGTGAAAGACTTTGTATTCCTAGGTGCAAAGATTACTGCAGATGCTGACTGCAGTCAGGAAATCAGAAGACGCTTAATCCTTGGGAGAAGAGCAATGACAAATCTCGATCAAATAGTTAAGAGCAGAGACATCACACTGACAACAAAGGCCCGCATAGTTAAAGCAATGGTGTTCCCTGTAGTAACATATGGCTGCGAGAGCTGGACCATAAGGAAGGCTGAGAGAAGGAAGATCGATGCTTTTGAACTGTGGTGTTGGAGGAAAATTCTGAGAGTGCCTTGGACTGCAAGAAGATCCAACCAGTCCATCCTCCAGGAAATAAAGCCAGACTGCTCACTTGAGGGAATGATATTAAAGGCAAAACTGAAATACTTTGGCCACATAATGAGAAGACAGGACACCCTGGAGAAGATGCTGATGCTAGGGAGAGTGGAAGGCAAAAGGAAGAGGGGCCGACCAAGGGCAAGATGGATGGATGATATTCTAGAGGTGACGGACTCATCCCTGGGGGAGCTGGGGGTGTTGACGACTGACAGGAAGCTCTGGCGTGGGCTGGTCCATGAAGTCACGAAGAGTTGGAAGCGACTAAACGAATAAACAACAACATATAGGCCAGTGCTTGAGTTGTCAGCCCTGGGCTGCAAACATCTGCATGACCACTAGATGGCATGGAAGAAATCATGAACACCCCAGCACTTTTCTCCCCACTAGTGTCCTCCAAATTCTGCAACCCTATCCAGTGCTCTCTGTCCACACCTCCAGATTCTCAAACGGTTTTTTTCCCTCAGCCACTTCCTGTTCCTCTGAATGTAAGATGCCAACCATTAAGCTGTGACCTTCTGCACTGTACATGTATTCTCTGATACCTAGCTATGGTCCCTCTTATTATGTAGGATATCAGAAAGGAAGTGTGCATGTCTCTTGAGAGTTTTGTGGTGGGAATGCAGAGAGGAGTGTTATAGAATTAGTTTCTCCCATCTCCCGAAAAGATAGCATTTGTATCCCCTAACCAAATAAACATTCTGATTTTAACTGTTTGAGGACCACTTCACACAGGTATTTTTACATCTTACAAACCCTTTATATAGAAAGTTTCATTTAATACTCCTCCAATTATCCTGTCCCATGTGATGAGGATGTTAAATGTCTGTGTTGAAAGGGTGGCGAAGAGCTGCAGAATGCAGCTGCATCGTCACTAATTATCTCATCGATGGCACGTTATATGGCTCTGGAAGACACCAAGAACTGTAGCTGATGTTGCACAAAGTGGAAAACCACTAAGCCTGGGCATCCTATTCATCTTGCCTATCTTGGATTGAGCAGAACAACCTATTTGTATTCAGTGTCACTTTGGCAAGTGCTGAATCATTGGTTTGTTCTATCCTATGTCAGTATTAGTTTGTGATTTAAAAAAGCATATTAAACTTAAATAATATTTATATATTTTTAAAATATGGATACATGTCATCTATCAATTTTATCTTAACCTTCTCATTTCTCAGTGCATTTTGATACCATTTTGAACTGAGCATATCATTGCAATATTTTAAAATATTTTAAAATCTCAAGGCTAGCTCCATTCTGAGCTGCATGGATGAGGTCAGAAATCACAAAGATGGTGTTCCCCAAGGATTCTTACCCCTATCCATCACTTCCATCAGCATCAAAAACAAATACATGTTCTGGAACATTTGTTCCAACAATTCCTTTGGCTGTATTCATATGGTTTCTTCAGCTCTTTAGGGAAAGGGTAAATCCAGATATCGTAACTGGTTTTGTGTATAAATTTGTGCTTGATTCTGCTACATATAAATAAGATGAATCAGACGCTAATGCAGAGTCCATTGTGTGGTATTAGGTATGTACACATGAGTGTTCAAATATTGCTGTGTTCCTGAGCAATACAAATGATTGAAAGCATTTACAATCTAATTTTAATGTACATCAGGGTAGGGAGTCTATAGCTTTCCAGACTGCCAGTTGACAAGCCTGACCATTCTCCATTACTGGCCATACTGGATGATGCTGGGAGTTGGGATTCAGCAGCATCTGGAGAAACGGCTGTGCTCATTTACATCTCAGGTTGTCATTAGATATGCAATGCCTTACAGGAAAAGATTTTAGGGCTGGGTTGGGGGGATTTGAAGCTAATTTAAATAAAGGTAGAAAATTAAGGAAAAGCTATACAGACTGAGGCAGAAGGCAGTATCCGAGTGTACTGATTTTGAGACTGATTTTCCACTGAGAACTGGATTCATTTTGTGGAGTAGAATTTTGATTTTCTTTGGTGCCATTTTTTTTTTTTTTTAGTATAGTGTATTATTTGCTCTGACTTCAGGGGGATGCTAACATGTTTATTATTTATATTGTTTATTTATTGCATATTATTTATATTGTTTTGTTGTATGCCACTCAGAATCACTTTGTATGAGATGGGCAGCCATATAAATATGATTAATAAAAAAGAAAATAAACATTCTATTTATCATCTATATCACATCTTCGAAGGATCATCAGGCACTTTTGTATAGAGTCTGTCTTCAATCCTATGCATGCTTTCCTAGAAGTACCTCTTTTTCTACATTCAATGAGATTTAGTCACTAGTAAATGTATTTAGGAATGCAGCTTTAGCCATGGATATTTTTCTCGTCTCCTTTTCTTCATACAGATGGAGTAAATGGAAAATGCCAGCAACATAAAGGTTAATAGAAGCACTGACAGTCCCTTAATTGTAGCAGAGTAAACACCTCTCTGCAATTATAGCTAATGCTTATCTTTGTTTTTCATGCAGTGATCAACCAATGAGGCATGCCTCCCACATGAGATGAAAAGTGGGCATCTGGATTTGTTTGTATAGTTATCACACTAATGCAGAAATGATGCCCAACTCATTTCCTGAACATACTCAATTCAGTCTCTCCGTAAGTCACCTGGAAAATGCAGAAACCTAAACTGCCAGCCAAACTCATCCACATGCCCGATAAAGCATTCTTGTTATATTCTGACCCGCTAAATCACATTAGAGAAGGTTCAAGGGCCCAGTTCTCTCTGTTCCTACTCTCTGACAAATCCTCTAAAGCTTCTACCTCATAATAGTATGAGTGATTTACATTTAAATATATTCTGTTCATTCCTTTTTCTGTTCTTTGGCTGTTTTGTAAACATCTCCTGCCTTTCAAGCAGCTGAACCAAACATCTCCTTCATTCTCCAAATGATTTCTTTTAAGCTTGCCAAACTTTCAGTTCCTCATCTCCATTCTCTTACCAGATGTGATATCAGCAACAGAGCCCCTCACTGCCTGAGTCCTTTATTCTCCATAACAGGGGGGCTGATGGGGTGGGAGATTAGAGTCCCTAGAAGAAGCTATGCCAGTCTTTATCTTCTGTTGCACTGGGGGGATCCCACAGTATTATGACCATTCCCAGATAAATGTCATTCATTTCCCCTTGCTTCTTTTCTCCAATTTCCAGTTCAGTTTGCATTCTGAAAAGAAGTACAGTGACACATCCTACTCATTAAATGTATGTCATGAGGAGCCCTGATTACTAGGGACACTTAGACAAGCCTTCCCAAGTATATGAATGTACTCCTGGCCAATGTGTCTTGTGTTGCTGGCTGGCAAAGCTTCCATCGCACGTCACTTCCCATTCCATGGGTCAAATTCTGTTCCTTTGAACTGCTGGAGATGGAACAGAGATTGGAATCAGAAAGAAACCTCTCCTGCCTGGCTCATAATTGGAGGCCCAGCCTAGTAACCAATCTCTTCTTTGCTGTCACACCGTCTTCACTCCATTCGACTGATACAGTTCAGCTTGCAATTGCCACCTTATTAAGTGATATAAAGCACACACTTGTGAGATGGCAGTATTTCCAAAACTGTTATTACCATCACCACAGAATACTGTTTCTAGTATATCATTTTGCTGAATGTGGAGAACATACATTGGTTATGCAGCTCAACTAAGCTGGTCAATAATGTGCTTAATGGTTCAGAAACAGCAAACAAATGAGCCTGCTTTAAACAAACACACTCCCCATATTTACAATTACACCATGAGTGCAGGTCGCACTGTGTTCCTTTTTAAGCTCTCTTCAAATATTTAAGTGTTTACAGTGACAAAAGTAAAGTGGTTGAAGCCTATCTGTTTTCAGTATTCAACACCCAGGTGACTCTGATGGGCTGGTATCATATGTCATAATATATGAACATGGACTTCTGACATGTCCTGCTTCCTCCACTCTCAGAGTTATGAGTAAAAGAGTAGATGCTAGAAAGTAAATACTGTGGACTGGAATCCTATTGTCCTTGCTAATGAGGTGAACCAAAAGATCCTCTCCCAGGCTATTTTGCCTACTCTTTTCTTCACATATGATTATTTATATATGGTCACTTTAGGGCTTCAGAGCTAACTTAGCTGCAAATAAGAAATGTGCATATCCTCAAAGTAAACATGGTTAGAAGCCATCACTGGAGGGATGTATTCCTAGTGTTCCTGTATGCACACAGTTATACATATAAACCAGGCACACCCATTCATAACCTTTAGTCCCCATATGTTATGAAGTCCAAGACACCAGGTTCAGTATAGCAATGGCACTCTGCATGATGAGCTTCATAATCTCCGTATGGAGGGATCCCAAAGAAAAGGGGGTGCTTTTTTTTAATTTGGGGAGATTACAATACAGCATTTGGGGTTAGAGTCTGTCACATTGCCCATTTCACAGGACTGCCTCATTTTTGTCAGAAAGACGCACATGAAGTATCAGCATACGAAGTGTGGAGTGCAGATAGCTGATGTTATCTATTGAATTTGGCTTGCCCTGGCAGCACTCAATGAGGCATGGAGGGCTGAGCAAGGAAGAAGGTGCAGTAATAAATATGTGATGCACACATTAGGATTAAAAAAATGGCCACAGCTATACCGGTTACAGTTTATAGGCGGCTTGGTGCAGTTTAGAGCATACATCTATCCATCGGCCAACTTGTCTGCTGGTTAATGCCTCTCCTAGCTTTTCTCTCCTTTTCTAGATACCTTTTGCATAACAGAGATTAGGAGCCTGATCTAGCAGAAGCCAGGTCTTATTGCAATAGGATCCCCTATTGTAACACTGTAGGACGGTCCAGGACTGTGGGCACTTACTGTAAAATGGAACTTGCCCAATCTCTTAAGCAATAGACCATATACCAGGAATGGGCAAATTCCAAATGGGCAGGGGCTATGCCTCATCTCCCCCCTCCCATGAAGATTCCCATTTTTGCTTGGGGGGTTAAGTTTTAGGATGGGGATGGGAATGGTTTACCTCCTGATGGCCTCCCACCCCCAATCTCCAAAACAAATTGTGCCATCAAAACTTGATTATTTTGCCTTCAAATTTCAGTGATATATGTTCAGCCTGGTTTGTTTGTTTGTTGTAATGGAAGGGTCAACAGGATCTTATGTGTGTCAAGGGAAAGGGGAGTGTTTTTTTTTCACAGAGGCTTCCTACTCTGGGAAGGAAGGATCATGCTGTCAAAGCTTAGCTGTGTGATGTGTTGCAATACCAGTAGGTTGTGACTGTAAAGCAAAGTATAGGATAAAATAACATATATACAATAGCATATCAGCACTGATGTGGAGAAAACAAAAAGGCCTGGGCCAAATGAACACATGGGTAAAATTCCTCCCCAGCCTGAGAACTCCATTTTTCTGCAGAAAGCTCTCTCATTGCAATGGTTTATGTAACCCATGCTGCATCAGGAAATTCTGAAGGCAATTCTCCAATGTTTTCTAGAGCAACAAATAAAGCCAGGCAAACAGAAATTATTTTCTGCCACTGATGAGATATTGTTTTGGGGGACAAAACATTTTTTAATATCACATTTTTAGTGATATTTTTCAACTGCAGCTTTTGAGGGGAAGTAGTCCCACAACTAAACAGGCAAAGGGACGACCAGATGATCACCAGAAATGTAGTAGTTCTCAGGGAAAGATCATCTGCAAAAATTAAATGGGTAACAAGGGGTGTGATCATGGAAAGGGACCTGAGGAGGGGGAACAGGCTTGCAGGATGAAACAGGAAGGCCATTCGACCCAACGGAATCTGCTCTATGCATGACATAAAGACAGTACTAGATCCAGAGTCTTTGGGACTGGGACGTGGAATCCTGTAAGCTAGAAGACAGTCTAGTCTTGAGGGCATACAAAATGTGCAGTCTTTTAAGTTGCCTCATTTTCTTTTGCTTGGATTGCCGCTTCTTAGAGCCAATGGCCCCTCTGCTGCTTTGGAGGCTTTGGGAAGCTGCCAGTTTCTGCAGTCGGAGGCATACCCAGAGAACATCGGGAGACAAGGATGCCAAAATAATTGGCATCTATTGTGAACAAGCGAACATTATTTATACTTCCCCAAATCTCGGAATAATTTACTTCCTTTCTGCTTTTCAGTTTTTAATGGTTTGTGCTGCAGGATGCTTCTAACAGATTTTAGTTAATAAGGGAGCTGTAATTGATATGAATTTTCACAGCCCCAAGCCACCAAGGAATAATGATAAGGGAATGAGGATGGTTGTTGCAATTAAAAATGAGGCTCATTGCTTAAAAAAAAAAAGAATTGTCAACACTCTCAGCAGATACTCAGTGTGAATGCTTACATGAGAAATATATCATCACTAGGACTATTTTTCGAATTACTAATACCATCCCCAAAGAAAAACACCTCATTCTCATTTCCACTTGCCTTCAATCATTGTATCTGTCTATTCAGAAGTAAACCTTGTTGAACCTAATGATGCTTACTTCTAGGTAAGTATACAGTATGAGATTTGCAGCCTAAACAACACAGAATCCATGCAGAGCTGTACTTTGGAAAACTAGTATTAGCAATACTAGTCATCTTAGCAGAATACATCACAATGTATTCAGTTCTATAGCCCTACTTGTTTCAAAGGAACTACAAAGGCTTAGTACTGGGTTAACGTTCTCACGACAGCTCTGCATCTAGTCAGTTAAAGACAGTAAGCTAAATGCAATGGAACCCTTACATGAATGTCTAATTGGTTCATTTCTTGTCACGGCACAACATGGTCTACATCAGTGTTTCTCAACCTTGGCAACTTTAAGATCTGTGGACTTCAACTCCCAGAATTTCCCAGCCAGCACAGTGGCTGGGGAATTCTGGGAGCTGAAGTCCATGATCTTAAAGTTGCCAAGGTTGAGAAACACTGGTTTATGTAACCCATGCTGCATCAGGGAATTCTGAAGGCAATTTTCCAATGTTTTCTAGAGCACCAAATAAAGCCAGGCAAACAGAAATTATTTTCTGCCACTTATGAGATATTGTTTCTGGGGACAAAGCATTTTTTAATATCACATTTTCAGTGGCCACAAAGTTTACTGGGGCTAAACAGTTCAGTGTTATATGGGAAAATTAACAACTGGATTCCAGCAGTGACTCCTTCCAGCACAATATTCCTTAGTATTGTTTCCTGAGAGCTTTCACTTTTGTTGATTATGCTTTTCTTTGATTCGACAGTTATGAAATCATGAAATGTAAGTAGAGAATGGAACAATATGCATGTGGATATTTTGTATTTATTTATAATAGAACCATCAGGATAGAAAACAAAAATAGAGTCAACTTCTCTAGGAAAATATGTACCAACCAACTTCCCCATTTTTCCCCTTTAGATGGATTTGTATGTGAGACATGAGACTGAAAGTTTTCCTTCCATTCCAGTGTAATAATGTCAGCCTTTAGGAGTTGCATAGTAGAGGTAAACTGGGTATCATGTCTGCTCCCTGAGTTTAATCAACTGCAGAAAGATCTGATCAATCTGATAGTAACGCTGCTGTTGACCATATCTTTTGTTTCATGGGAATTGCCTACAATTCTTTCTTAACTAGGCATTTGAACAGGAGAATAACATGATTCATAACACGATTCATTGATGAACTTTTATCTTGAAATGACTGCAACATTAATAATAATAATAATAATAATAATAATAATAATAATAATAATAAATTCAACATGTATAATACCCAATTCTCAATGACTCTGGGTGGCTCACAACAATCAAACAAAGAAATTACAATAAAATCAATCATTTTTAATCATTATGTTAGGAAGTTCATTTGATAATACAGGTGTCAGAGTCCTTGGTATATGAAATCAGCTCCAAGGAAAGTATGTGTCTGGCTTAGGGCCTGCATTTGCCTGATTTATTCAGACATGCCTTTTCCTGTCCATGTAAAAGACAGAGAAAAAAGAAGGCAGAAATCAGAACAAGGATTTAACTATACATTTCTGTATTCAAAATTGCTGTACTTGTCTGCATAAATACAAACCATTTACTAATTGTAAACATTTTAAACCTAAACCTGGGAAGAAAACATTATCTTAGTCTCTTTCAAAATTATAATCAGCTTTACAACCAGTCACAAATGAATAAATACTCTCTGTGTGCTTTAGTTGAAACATTGAACTAAACTTACATTTGGCTTGTACTTAAAAATATGCTTGGAAAATAAAACCTCTGGGGGAGAGATAAACCTAAAAATATTAAAACAGTAAAGCTTGAGACATGCAAAATCCATCCAGGTTAGCTTTCTGCTTGCAACAGTGCCTAACCAGGAAGTTTCTCCAGATACTGCATAAGATATCCAGAACTGGCCCTTAAGTTGTGATGCTAGATCAAAGATTATCGGTTGAGCAATGCAGTTTCAAGCCTCATGTTTTCAGAGAAACCCAAAAGACTCTGTTATTTTTGGAGGTTGTTTTTCATTTGCTCCAACAATGATATTACCATATTGAATGATGTTTGACTAAAACAGCTGGATCAAGCATTGAGTAGGAAGAATGAAACAAACTCTCTTAATACCCAATGGTAATTGAGTTCTGAATAGATATGTGTAATGTTTCTGCAAAACTGTGATATGGCCGGGTTCTGAGCTGGTATCTTTTTTATTTCAGTTCCCAGATGACTACTCAGAATATGCAAATTTAGGACTTTCATGCCTGAAATCATGCTTGAATGAGATCTGGTGCAAAAGAGATAAACATTTGTTATACTGTATTTTGAATTTATACTCAGCCTCAGAAGTTGAATTTACAATTTCTAAAATAATATATAAAGTAGCAGATTTTTAAATGTTTTGTAAATCACTATTTTGTGAAAAACTATTGTTTTGTCATACTGTAATGTGTATGCTGTAATGCACCGTTGTTATAATTCTTGCCTTGTAAATAGAGGTTTCCTAATTTAAAACCCAGAAAAACAATTTTAATTACTGTTTTTCTTTTCAAGCTTTCTACCTTTCCCTCTGCTTTATTTTTGAAATAAGTGCAATAGTACATTGTATCACCATTTCCCCTGAGAAAGAATGGTTTTGCTCCCAGCTCCCAAACAGCTCATAAGTGCACCACTGCATGTATTTAATAAAGCAAGCAAGCAAAGAGAGAAGTAGGAAGCTTGCAAAGAAAAATATTAACATAAGTAATAGTAATGTAGCGGCTGGGTTTTTAAAAAAGCAACCTTCTACTTACAAGGCAAGATTACGACCACTGTGCTATTGCTGCATCATGGTAAAGGCAGGTGGGTGTGTATGTCATAAAGTGTTTAGAAAGAAATACAGTAGTAAGAAAGGATTTGGTTTGTTTGTGGTTGTTGCTGCATGTACTGTATGTGCATGTATGTGTACTGTGTTTGTATTTCAATTTAACTATTGTATTGATGTATATAATGTATGGACTAAACACTTTGCAAACTGTTACAAAAGCATTTCAACCCAGATAGGATTTTCTTAAGCTGGTTTAGAGTCAAGGAAACATGCACACAGGATAGGAACAGCTTAAATTATATACTCTTAGTAGAGCTAGGAGAACATTTGAATGAGGTACTTTTGCAAAATGCAGGAGCAGCAACTAATCACCCCTCTTTGAATCATTAAATCAGACGCACTTTGGCAAAGATCACATGGCTCTTTCAAAAAAGTACCTCTTTGCAAATATAGCCCTAATACTAATGTAACTTGATACTATAAGTGATTATGATGTGGTATATTGATTAGTACCAGGCATTCTTCAAAAATAATGTAAACAAGTGCTTCAGACATGAATATAGCACTTTTTCAGTATTGATTAAACCAGATCAACTTTTTTTAGGCTTTAAGAGTCATATTAACTTTAATGAGTGGATTTCTTAAAGCAACAGCTTTAACATCTTTTTTCAGGTTCATACAGAAGCCTGAAAAAAGTCAGGCTGCTTTAATGAAAACCAGAGTAGTGCTGGACTTGCATCAGGTCTGAAGCACTAATTTGGAATCATTTCAAAGCTCTTATTTGAAGCTATGCTAGTTTTCCTTAACCTGGTGTTCTCCAGATGTGTTTCAACTGCTGTTCCCACTCCCAAAACTGCCACAGCAGTGAATTGAAACAGGCTATTTCTTGTTTCTCCCCAGATGAATGTCACAAGGAGCATTTAAGCTTCTTTAATGGCACCTTGTGAATCTTGATGACAATTTATTTTGACTATTATTGTTTCCTTGAGTTACAACACTTTTATTTATTACTCTTAGATTGACTAGGAAATGATATTCAAATTAGATGCCTATGTGTAGAACTGTCATTGAAATACAGGTAGTCCTCACTTACCAACCATTCATTCAATGACCATTTGAAGTTACGATAATGCTGAAACTTTATGGCCCGTTTATGACCTTTGCAGAGTCCCTCAGTCACATGATCACCATTAGAGCCAGTATGCATTATCCTGTGCCTGACCTGTGGTTGTGTCCTAACAGTCAGAAATCACGCTGAGACGAGGAGTAGGTCTCTAGTGTTTATTACTGCTACATAAGACAGAAAATCCTAACAAACTGAAGAAGCATGGGAAAAACCCAGACAGATAAACCCCAAAAGTTAAGGTGGGTCTGATCTGTGTCTCTTTGAACGGCTGCTTAATTCCTCAGTACTATGCATGCATTCTCCCCCCTGGATAGAGGCCCCCTCCTGCTCGCCATCAGTACTCATGACAGGTTGTCTCTTTTTTTCCCTCCTCGCAGAGCAGAGAGTTTGGAGAGAAAGGGACTCTGTAAGCTGTTTGCTTTTCTACACATCGAGAGCAATGCGATCACATCAGCAGCCTGAGACTGGGAGCTGCGAGTGCACTGCACAAACAGCTTACAGTGCTCTCTTGAAATCTCCCTCTTCAGTCTCTTCACTTTGCAAGAGGGGGGAGGAAAAAAGCAAATGATTTCTGTAGGCAGTCTCTCCTTTGCCTAACCTTCCCCCCCACATACACACACAGTGGAGTGAATGAAGAGAAAGAGCTTTCAAGAGAGTAAGCTGTTTGCTATTCTGCACATTGAAAGCAATGCGATTGCGCCAGCAGCGGGAAAGGGTCAGGCAAAAGAGAGATTGCCTACAGAAATTGGTTGCTTTTTTTCTCCCCTGCCCCCTTGCAGAGTGGAGAGATTGGAGAGAGAGAGATTTCAAGAGAACACTATAAGCTGTTTGTGTAGTACGCCTGTGGCTCCCAGCCCCAGGCTGCAGTGTGATTTAATTGCTTTTGATGTGCAAAAGACAGCAAGCAGGCACTCAAGAATTATAAAGGGTGGGGGAGTGGTTAGGAGGCAAACAAAAGCCAAAGGTCTGAAACTGACTAATCTTGACTCTTTTTAGCCAGCAAGCACAGTCACGGTTGTGGGGTTTCCCCCTTAACAACTGCTTCACTTAGCAGTGGATTTGCCAGTTCCAATTAGAGTTGTTAAGTAAGGACTACCTATATCTAATTGTGCTTTCTAGTTGCCAGATCAAAAAGCCTTTGGAGATTATATCCAGACTAGGGCCTGAGTATGTAGGGGAAAATACAGAGAGCCAGGTTATGGAAGAGGCCTACTCTTCAGGGAGTTTTCTAGAGACATATTTACTTTGGGCTAAATGTTTACCTTTAGATATATATAAAAAGCTGCCTATGAGCACATGAATGATATGGCAAGAACAAACGGTTATACAGCACAATAGTGTATGTCTGAAATTTTTGATCTGCCATATTAAATATTATAATTGGGTGGCAATTATTAGAGGGGCTTTTTGGAGCCATGCTCCAGGTTTTCAGGGTGTCATAGATGCCCTGAGATTTTGGATTTCAGCCTGTTTAATTTCACTCCCAAAACACTGGGTTGAAAAAAAGATCCTGAAAAGTGGGATTTAGAAAGACAATAAGGAACCAAGAGACTTGTTCTGATGCTAGCTGGAGCAGGAAAAATGGAAAGAGCTATGAAAATGGGAAGTGAACTGTTCGTAGATGTGTTTACAGGTAGTATCTCTGCAATTGTGATGGTCTTGACATTAATGCATGTTGGATTAGTGTTTGCTGTAAAAAGCCAATAGAGTGTGAAATTGCTTTAACTTCCACATAGATGTAGTTATCGGGGTTTTCTTATTGACTGAAGGAGGCTTAGGCAAAGTATGGACTGCCACAGAAGAGCTGAGATATAAATTAGGTTGGAATGCTTGTCAGTCTTATAAACAATAAGCATCAGACCTTCTGAAAGTTTCAGCTATCTCATTAGCTGGTAAGAGAGGAAGCCTTGATGTTTCTGATCTTCTGACTAACACAGGTGCTGCTACCTCCAAGGGGAGATGAAGGGGTGTGAGGGGACGGGAGTCTGAGACCGTCAAAAAAGAAGAATTAGCACAGAATCTAAGATTCTACTCACAGGGTTCAGAGTTCTTGTCAGCAACTGCTTTTTTTAAAAATCTGTTCAATTGTGTCCAATTCTCAGAGACTGCCTGGACAATTCCCTGCAGTTTTTTGGCAAGGTTTTTTGAAGTGGTTTGCCCTTGCCTCCTCCTTCCTAGAGCTGAGAGAAAGAGACTGGCCCAAGGTCACCCATCTGGCTTTGTGCCCAAGGCAGGACTAGGACTCACTGTCTCCCTGTTTCTAGCCTGACACCTTAACCACTACACCAAACTGGCTCTCCATCAGCAACTAATTTCACAGAAAAGCTACACTGAGAAGGGGCTGAAGAATGATGGCCCAGGACTCCACCCCTTCCCCAAAGCATACTTGATATGAATTTTGTTTGGTCAGGCAACTTGAAAATTTATGAGAGCAGGAATTAAGCAGCAAGGCTGCTTCTACTCAGAATTAAATCTCACTGAATTCAAGGAGACATACTTCTGAGTATACATGTATAAGACTTCACAGTTCATTCAGTTAAAAAACCTCATTATTCTTGTACTAAAAATAAATTGTACTTGTCCCTGGAATTTATGAACGCATCTGATAGTTTCACTTGTTTGTATTCATTAATGACATCTTTTAATCCTTTAGTTTCATGGTTGTTGTTTTTTTTTTAATCGTATGGTATAGCAGTTTGGTGTTCATGCTGCTTTTTTTCCCCCCCCTTTTCTTGCTGGGAAATCCTTGTGAGGTCCAGCAGCCAGATGTGTAGACTATTTAGCCGTGACAAGTCATGTTGCCCAGGGTGCACCACGAGGAGGCTAGTCGACATTGCACCGAGTTGGGCTGGGAGAGAGTCACCCAGCCGGCTTTCATGCCTAAGGCAGGACTAGAACTCACAGACTCCTGGTTTCTAATATTCCATTTTACGTTCAAGGCCAAAAAGGAATTTATCACAAATAATATATTTTTAGAAAAGGGATAAAGCAAAGGGGGAAAATGCTAGGCACCAAAACAGAAAAGCTCTGTCATGTTAGCTAGGCGCTCCTTGATGGAAAGAGCAATGACTTGGATCAGTGACAAGGATTGGGCACTAGATGGGGCTGAGCAAGGTTACTCTAAATAGGGTCACTAGCAAAACATTGTCTTCTGTCTTCTCCTTGCAGCACATCTGTATTGTCTATTCCCATTATGGGCCACCTTCTGCAATAAGGACACTGTTTGTTCATCATCAGTGTCATGAAGGATTGAAATAGCCTAAATGTAGAACATTGTGAAGGTGAAAGGATCTCCTCAAAAGATATTTCATATAACGTGATATATGTCCTCCATGCTCAAGCATATCCATTCATTATGGGTCTTAGTTCACAATGACACTTTTCAGACAACATAGGTATATAAATAACTGGGATGCCAACATCCAAGCAACCATCAGATGACAGCAAAGAAATTCAGATCAATGCTAACACTTTCTGCCATCTAGTGACTGATACGGATTTTTGCTGCCTTGATATTGTAGTCCTAATAACCTAGTTATAATTGCCCATGTTTTGAGATGGACTGGTCTACATTCAATAAGTAATGTAAAATGATCAAATATGGTAAAATAGTCATAAAGCTTATATATATATATATATATATATATATATTTATTTAATCCGTTCAGTCGTGTCCAATTCTCAGAGGCTGCCTGGACAAGTCCCTGCAGTTTTCTTGGCAAGGTTTTTCAGAAGTGGTTTGCCATTGCTCCTTCCTAGGGCTGAGAGAAATAAATATTTTCTCATATAATAAATAAATAGGGCTGATAGAAATAAATATGTATACAATATTAAGGAAGAGGTTTAACATTTAAGCAGTATCTTTTTTGCTCCTTTTTCTTCTTTAGAGAACAGCTCAGTCAGTTCAATCTCTGAACTCTGAACACCCATGGGCCACCAGTGGCTCTGAGTTACTATTTTGAAAGGCCTGGAATCCTTCTCATCATCCTGCTGAGACACATGCTGTATTGATTTGGTGACAAATCCATGTCTGAAGGCTGCAAAGCTCATTATGTATTTCATTTTAATGGGGGAGGGGGGAAGGGGGTGAGAGATGTATCTGTGTCTGTATCTGTTCTTTTTGTTTATTTAAGATGTGATTTTGAGGATTTCATTTCCCCAGAATTTTTCCCTAGCCTCTTCCACATTGCATCATAGATCCACCTGGAGCAGCTCTAAGCCACTGAGAAGCTGCCCACCCCTAAGTTCAATGTAGACACTTGCTTCCACTGTATTCCTATTGCATTCAGGATGGTTAGAAAGTGGATAATGAATACTGCTGGGTAGTACAGAATATTCCACACAAACTAATCTCTTAATGCAATTTGGGCTGCTATACTTTCAGTCATAAGGAAGTCCAACCCTATCCCCCACACTCAGTGAGGCTGACTTTGGAGTAAAGGATTTCACTGCTAAAAAGATTTTTCATCTTGAAGAATAACCCATGAATGTTCCGTTTATATATTCTGTTTCCTTTTATTTATCCTGTTTTGACTATGAAAAAGTGAGTCTATATCCCACACATCCAAATCGGGTTTACCATCTGTGAGCAGATTAGGAATATTTATTGGGGAATAAATCTCAGCAGTTGACAGGCTACCTAAGTATCTGATGATGCCTGAGTTCATTTCAATGGCTAATAAAAAAAATGAATCCTCACTTGATTACACTTCAAAAAGATTGCATTTCAGTGGTGAATCAGTTTAAGTGATTCTATGTTTCTGGAAACTTTTAGTGACATTTTGTCACATCTCTAGCATGAGTAAGAGAACTGGAGACAAAGAACCGAAGCATCAGAAAATGGATATCAACTCTGTGTGCTTCTTAGATTTACTTGCACTCATTACTTAAAATAACAATAGTAAAGCACACAAAATCTTAGCATATCTTTTTCCACTGATTTTTTTTTTACTTCTTGGCTGCTCATGATCTCAGTGAGAACAAATGAGTAAAGAGAACAGACAAGGACTCATGAGACAGGAAGGTTTGCATTTATTGCAAACCGAAGGCAGTAAGAAAATAGAAGTAAGGCTTAGCAAGGAGTCCAAATCATCTTAAAGCAGCCTTGCTCAAACTTCTGATCCTGGAGGAACCCTTGAAATACTTTTCAGGCCTTGGGGAACCCCTGTGCGTTCAGGCTCAAATATAGGCCAGAAGTCACAAAACTATTATATTCGTTTCATGGGTAGGCCTGTATATATGCAGTAACAGTGTTCTTAAACTAAAAATAAAGAATGAAACTTACCTCTTTAATGTGAAGTTGCCCAAAATTGAAATAATTTTTTAAATAAATAGTGATCTTCCAGGGAGCGCCTAGTGATGAAATCCTGCCTTAAAGTATTGTAGTAGCTTAATGAAGAGAAGATAGCTCCCATCCAATTATTACGTACAAACCTTTTCCATGTCATGAACAATACATCCTTAAAATTCAAGCCCTCATTTAATGATTGCCATAAGGTAGTAGTGATGAGGAAAATCCTTTATTGCTCCTTCACAGAATAGAAAGGTGGCAGGATAAAGAGACTAAGTACATAAAGACAGCAAGTGTTGGCTCACCATTTGCATTCCTCTTTTACCAAGACCTTCTGTGCATTTACCAGTCCATCCACTGTTGCTGCTGTCACGGAAATTCAACTTCAGTTGAGATGGACTATGGTGGGAGAAGGAAATCAACATTAAAAAGTGCAGTGACTCAAGAAAAATGTAATTTTTCCTCAGAACATACCCCTTCCTGATTTCACCCACCTCACCTACTTCCAGCCTCCAACATGATCCTCAGAATCCCCAGGCATGCAGTCTTTAGACCAGAAAAGGTTGTACCCCATGTATTACAAGATAAGTCACCTTTTAAGTGTACCTGTGCTGCTAATGGCATATATTATGAGGACAAGACAGAATCAGTGTCAGGACAGGGAATAATAAAACCAGGATTGTTAGGCTCTTTTACTGACATTGACTAAAAGGACATGGTTATTGGAAAAGGCCTGAAAGTCTGTGGAGCAAAAAACAGTGTTCCACCTGGTATGTTTACTGATCTTCAGGATGAAAGATCACCCATTAATGGCCAGAGGACTGATTAAATCAGATTCTGACTGGGAAGCAGATGTCAGTGACAGGAAATCCACTTCTGGGATTTTAATTCAATTTGCTGGGTCAAGCTTAGGCTGGCATTCTAGAAAGCAAACACTTGTTGCTCTTTCCACTGCAGAAGCAGAGTTTTATTCTCTAGCACAAACCTGTAACGAGGTTGTATGGTTTAAACATTTGTTAAAAGACATAGGCATGGAAGTGAATCGGCCTATAACTGTTTATGAGGATAAGCTTTCATTGCCATGGCAAAATCTGAAGCTTGAATAGGACAAAACATATAGATATTAGATATCAATATATCAAAGACATGATAGCCAAAGGGGAAATAATGTTAAAATATTGTGAATCAAAAGACATGATTGCTGATATTTTAACCAAACCTCTTGCTCTACCAAGACATACAGAGTTGACAAAGAAAATTGGTTTGTGTCTTACTCTTTAGCAAAACAAAGGAGAGTGTTGGCATTTCTTTGTTTTTGCTCTGACTAAGCCCCTAGGTTACCATGGTAATTGAGTACTTCCTTAAGTATTGGCAGGGTGAAGAGGTCAAACTTAATTGTCCTCAGTTTGGGTGTTAAAAGCTGCATTGCCTGGGGGAGGAACCTGCCTGGACTTGTTTTAGTTTCACTTTTGTAGCCTTGCAGCTCAGTTCTCTCTGAGCGTGTGTGAATGCACAGCTTGAAAATATGTTTTTGTGCTTTCTGTAAATAAATTTATTTTTATAGAAATGCCTGGTGTGTGATTTTTCTGATCTCTCAGGCCAAATGCTTTCTAGCATTCTGACATAACACACCAAGGGTGGACCATCTGAATGGGTCCAGCCCTGTGAAGGGAACAGGTTGAAGTCAATCGTATCTGGAGGAGAAAGTCATCTGACTGTGACAAGGGGAAAATGGTAATACCTTCCACATCCAAATCACATAACAGCTTTTCCAAGGTAAAGACAAGGTCTAACATGTAACACTTCTATATGCATTGAAGCCAACATTACCTGGGACAAACCCATGATTGCCATGGAGGCCATGAATTCCTGGGCTCTACTAGATGTAGCCTTTCCCACATGGAGGTTGAACTACCCAATACCAAGGGAAGGGGGGTCTCCACCACCACCTTGTTGGCAGATTGCTAGGAAAGCATTTGGCCCAGGAGAGATCAGAAAAGTCACACAGCAGGCATTTCTATAAAAATAATTTTATTTACAGAAAACAAACTTATTTAAAGGCTGTTTGCTGAGGAGAGATTTCTCTCAGCTGCATATTCTCTGCAAGCCTACACAGAAGGGAAACTGAAACTAAAACAAGTCCAGGCAAGTTCTTCCCTTAGGCAATGCAACCCTTAACACGTGAAAAGGGGACAATTAAATTCGACCTCTTTACCCGGCCAAAATTATTAGTTACCATAGTAACCTTAATCTGTAGTAGAAAACAAATTAACACAGCTGACAACTAGGTCAACAGCAGCGCAGGCAGTGAACCAGAAAAAAACGTAACTTGTCCCTACAACTCAGTCTAACATATAGATTTTCATAATCTATCATGTCAGGAACAGGCGACCTCAGTGACCCAGGACACAAACAAGGCCTCACAATAGATCAGTACTAACCCCCACCCTGGCCCTGGTCTTATGGTGGACGCAGGACCTGAAAGACAGCTGGGCAGATTTCTGAGGGGTCAACAGCTTCACCTTTGCTTATTCAGGTTTCAGTAATATACAGCAGGTCTGCCTGCATGTCCACCACCACATGAATGGATCTGGTCTTATGATTATGACTATGGGTTGCATCTCATTGGCCTAGCATTGACCAGCAACAACTTGAGGCCTGACAATCTGACTATCAGGTCCCTAGGATGGGATAGCCAAGTCAGAACAGGATATTGCCACCAAATTAGAGACTTCCTTTCCCTTGGAATGTCTTGGCACCCCACACTATATCTACCCTGACCCAGTAGCACCAGGATACCATAGCCTTCTTCCCTCCAAGCTACATACCCATCTAACATGGGAGCCAGTTATCCTTATCCCTCCCAAGCACACCATCACTCTGCCCATCCATAAATGGGGTCAACAGTCTGTTAAAGAAAGGATCACTAGTACCAACTCCACTCAGTTGAGACCAAATATCTACACATCCAAATTCTTCCTCACATCTCTCTATTCCCCAACCTACAAAATCAAAATGGAAGTAAATACAGTATCCCAAGTCATTCCCACTGGCTCCAGACACCATAACCCATTTCCCCCAGCCGGCATTCTCACTGCAGGCCAGGCCCCCTTCACTTCCCCAGCCTCTCACCCAAAGACTACACAACCTAGGCAAGCCAATTCAACCCCCTCCCACAAGGGCCTTGGCTTGCATCCAACCCTTCATGACTCTGAAATACCAGGTACTGGTTTGTGTTTCTCCTCCTGTTAAGTAAAGCACAATTAGAAATAGCAGCCCGTTAGCATCCAACTTCAGGCCTGTCAGGGCAGAAGTACTGATGGAGAATGGGAATTTGCTTGTCAAAAATGTTTAGATTAAGGAGATAGATTTTAAGCATATTTGGGCTCCTTTAATTTAATTTGCACCACTGGTTATGTAGAAGTATATGGATATAACCTGGAAGAAGGAATGCAAAGGTGGCTATATAAGCATCATTAAACCTGAAAAAAGGAAGAGGTAAGAAAAAAACTCAAGAGTGTCCTTCCTTGATTCTCTTGGGTATAAGGGGTAATGGGACAGAGAAGCTCTGTCAGGCTTTCATGATTTTGTTACTATGCCCTGCAACAATAAAGTAGAGCTCCAGTAGTCCTTGTGGAGTCTGGGTCCATTCTCCATCATCTCAGTTGTTGCTCTGTAGAATTTTCTTTTGATGAAAGAGTACCTTTTCCCTTTTTTTTTTTTTTATTCTAAGCTTTCATTTTAAGATGATCTTATTTTTCAAAAAAATCAGTACGGCACTTATCCCTTCCTTGGAACTGGAGATTGTTTTTAATAGTAAAGAGTGATAAATGTTGCCCAGGACATATGAAGTGGCAGATGAGTTCATTTTTGAGAGAGAGAAAGAGAGACTTAATTTTTTGCCTAATTGTGGATTTGAGAAAAATACTGTAAATTGATTAGTGAATGACTATAATTACACAACTTGACTTGGTAAACTCATACTTTCTTTAGTTCTTCCTCCTATTCCTTTCAATGATCAGTACCGATAAGACATTTTGTCAGGTGGAAGAGATTAAAGACCACAAACAGCTTTTAGAAAACTACAGATGTGATATTTATGAAATGTGCACATTGGTCGTTGGATCGATAAGCCATTCATAGAATGTGCAGTCTGATAGGAAATTATTATTGATGAGTGCTCATGACAGCGACTGTAGCTAAAATGCTTGAAAGTATAGTTAACTAAGGAGAAAACAATCCATGCTTCAATCACAGCATAGTATCAGCCTTTCTCAAACTGGACATACAGCAGATACAGTATGTTCATCTATCAGACTTTTGCACAGTGGCCCTGTGGCTGGGGAGTTCTGGAAGCTGAACTCTTCCTTCTAGAGGGAACCCATTTGCGGAAAGTTGGCATAGTTTACTTTGGTAAAGAGAAAATCTGTAAGTACTATTGAATTATAGTGTCCCTCATGCCAAATTTATCCTTCATTATTATGAAAATGTAAGTTCTTTTCTGAAATCTTTTTGGAAACAATGATCCTTTGTAGTTAAAGGCTGCTGAGATGAGATGGGTTGCATCTTACAAGGACTACAAAAAAGCATTGGGTCAAAACATGGTAAGTTTAATCAGGAGGAATTTAAACTGAATGTCCTGAGGGCTAGAGGCAAAAACTTTAAAACAAAGGTCTCAGATAACAACTTGGGTACTATAGAAGTAAGTGGCAGTGTTTCTGTAATGGAGCCTATTAAACTACTCAATGAAAAATTGGAAAGAACGTTGGCTCTCAAAATTTATGTTCTTTGCTGTTTATATATTAACACTCAAAGTACAGGGAAACAAAAAGATGAATTAAAACTCTTGGTGCAGAAGGCTTATGTGATTTAATAAATATAACTGAGACCTGGTGGAATGACTCCCATGACTGAAATAGTGCAATCAAAGGCTAGATTTTTTTAAAACAGAACAGAAGCAATAGAAGAGAGAAGTTATATAGCATATTAAAAGTATCCATGTGAAATCTATGTGAATGAACTTGGCAGTACAGCAGTCACTTTCTGAGTTAAAATAAGTGGAAGCATGAATAAACCCAGCACTGTTGTCAGTGTCTCCTATTGCCCACCTACCCAAGAAGAAGTTATGCATGATGTTTCTTTCTAAAAGGTTGTTGCAGATGTTTCAAAGAGGTAAAAGGTAGTAGGAGAAGCCTGATTATACCAGAAGGCAGCGTGGCATAAAAAGTTGGTCATTTTGCTGCCCAGTTTCAATAGCATAATTTCAAGTTGTTGACGGGCTGTACATCCACCCTACTTTAGTTTTTATTATAAAATGCATAGTTTGGGCATAAAATATAGAGACTGTCTGCCAATAAGTACATCTTGGAGATGGTGGTTGACTTAATGTAGGGTGAAGATTTTGCACCTATATCTTAGTATGATTATGTCTGCAGCAGCTCCAGAGATCTAATTTCATCTAAAACTTATTTCATGAAAACTTGTAGATTTTTAAAAAAAAATAAGTTTATTTTAATCTGGCTTGTCTAAAGTTCCTTATAAGTGTCTAAATATCAAAGTTGTTATTTATAGCACCAAGTAACAGTGTTGTGTACCATGACATGAACAGTGAAATGAACATTGGAATATATGTATCTTGCTCCATTTCTCTGCTTGATGGCAAGTGGATGACTTAATATAATGTTAAGTGAATGCCAAAGCTACATTTTATTTCACATATGATTCATGAAGGAAGACAGTAAATTGCTCACTGGTCCAATTTCAAATTTAAATATAAATTAGTTTAATTTTCTTTGCAATCAGGTAAATTAATGAGAGAGGATAGAAACAATATGTGGTAATTGCATTTTTGAAATTATTCCCTCTGTCCTTCAAGAATGCACTATTTGAGACATTGAAATTTGGTGTCTAAATATAAAGTGCGGTAACATCTGGTTCTAATTGCTGGTTTAAATAAAGTAGACAGACCTTAGAGCTCTTCATCCTTTTGAAAGGAGGTTTTTAGTGGGAGGTTCTGAGTCAAAGGTTGTGGAAATCTCATGCCACTAAAAATAGCTAACATTTTGAGTACATTTTATGCTTGGTTTGTGTGTGTGTGTGTGTTGCATACACAGTTGCTTCCTCTTGTACAACTTGGGAGGGAGAGACTGAACTTTCAAAGCAATTGGTTTAATGGGACTCATGGAATCCTATTAGTATTGATAGACTGGATTCTTTCTGCAACACAACAAACTTTCATTAATCTTGAATGCAAATAGAAGTTAGACTCCAGTTGTGTCTATAAACCAAGAAAATGGTTTTCCCCTTCTCCAGATCTGAAAGCTGTTGCCCATGTCCTTATACCTAAATCAGCAACAAAAGTTGGAAAAGCAGATTTGCAAAGGCCGAAGGAAAAATGGCACGGTGGCCTCCATGGAGGTAGGGGAGTCAACACTGGCAAGATTGTGGGTGGAGTGTTATGATGCAAATCCCAGTCCTTTTGTATATGCATCACTGTTGTACACAGGCTCCAAAATAGTAGGGCTTGCATCACAATTCTCCATCTGCCATCTTGGCAATATTGAATCCTGCTGCAGATGCCACTGGAAGAGCTTGTTGTATGGCATGAATGGAAGTTGCCTTAATCCATGTTGGGTATCATCCAAGAATGTCAAGAATGTTAGTACAAAATGTGGTTTTCTCCTCCAAGTCAATGTTGGTAATAAATCTGTAATTTACTGCAACGAAGTGTAGACTGCTACTTAGGAGACTGCATTAAGTGAATCACTTCCAAGCAGTTTATGAACTGAAAGTGATAGGTCCAAAGTATTAATAGACACTTATATGCATATGAATAGCAGAGGGAAAATCAGATTATGCTTTTGCTGCTATTGAACTATATCAGAGCTATTCTTAGATATTATTTTCTCCCCAGTACTATACAATAAGGAAATATGGAAAATAACTTTTATAAAGTATATTATACAGTGAACCTTTTCTTTCCCATTTTCACAGTTTGTGTGTATGCACAGTTCTTTTTTTCCCTTACTGAATAACATTCAGTTATATGAATTTTCTCCTAAAGTCGTATTTGTCAAAACCTTTAACCTACATATTGGCCATTGTATGAAGTCCAACTCAGTAATGGAAGCTTTCCAGTGACAAGGGCACAGAAGAATATAGTTAGAGATCCAGTGGTGACAGAGTTGGACATCTTGGGAGACTAAGGGAATCATTCTATGAAAGGCTGTAAGGGAGGTGGATTGGAAGACGCTTGTCAATTAATGAGTGTCTTCCAATCCACCTCCCTTACAGCCTTTCATAAAATGATTCCCTTAGTCTCCCAAGATGTCCAACTCTGTCACCACTGGATCTCTAACTATATTCTTCTGTGCCCTTGTCACTGGAAAGCTTCCTTTACTGAGTATGAGTGTCAGTATACTTAATTTCAACTGCCATTTTATTGGTTAATCATTGGCCAGAACCAGGTGCTTCATCCCAGAACAGTAACTGTGAAGTTCAGCAGTTAAATCTCAAAGGAGATAATCCAGCAGAAACAGGGAGTCCTTGCAACCCAGCTAGACCAGGGAAGCCTGAAGGACTTTAATCAGACATTTAGGTTTAGTCTAAACTTGGGAAAAGGCTAAGCCTAAATGCTGTAGCACTTCTCTGTTATAGCAGAGCTTTTAACCTAATTGTAGCACTTCAGAAGAACAAAATAATAGTATATGGCTTACAGCTCACAAACTCCATGTGAAATTGAACTTCTGTAAAGCAATGTACAGTCCAGCTAAACATCTGAATGTTGTACATAGTGATGGGGTCTGAGCTAGTGGTGGTCGAACTAGAAAGGAATCCTGGGACTGTTGATATTGCAGGTAAAAAAGGCTGTGCCAACATAGGGCCCTCCTGAAAGCAAATTCCACATTGGGAGTTACTAAGGAAAAAAAAACTGAAGACAACCATCAATATGGTTTGGTCTAGTGGTTAAGGCAACAGGCTAGACACCAGGAGACTGAGAGTTCTAGTCCTGCCTTAGGCATGAAAACCAGCTGGGTGATCTTGGGCCAGTCACTCTCTCTCAGCCTAACTCACCTCACAGGGTGGTGGTTGTGGGGAAAATAGGAGGAGGAAGGAGTATTAGGTATGTTTGCCACTTTGAGTTATTTATAAAAATAATAAAGGTGGGATAAAAATTAAATAAATAAATATTTTAAAATGGCTGTATACAAAAAAAAATCAAAAAAGGTTGTCAGAATTACCATGAGGATACCATATACCATGTTTGTAACATTTGAAGCATTTTAATTTAGGGAAAGCAAGCAAGTAGATTGGGTTAGTTCACCTGGAATCTGGATGAGATTGCTGGAACACACAAGTACAAGTCTGAACTGCTCAGAGAATAGGTCGAAAATGTTACAGAGAAACAAAATCATTAGAATGCAAATAACTGCTGTAAAATAGTACAGATAATGGGAAAGGGAACACAAATCAAGCCAGAAAACAACAACAACAGCAACAACAACAACAATGACGTACCTTTGAGCCAGTCTTGACTCCTGGTGACTGGCTGGATAAGTCCCCGCAGTTTTCTTGGCAACATTTTCAGAAGTGGTTTGCCACTGTCTCCTCCTTCCTAGGGCTGAGAGAGAGTGACTGGCCGGAGGTCACCCAGCTGGCTTTGTGGGACTAGAACTCAGAGTCTCCTAGATTCTAGCCTGGTGCCTTAACCACTAGACCAAACTGGCTCTCTAAAAAAATGAAAGGAAAATAAATTAATGGTGGAAGGGAAGTGCTTGAAATTATGCAGGAACATTTTTGTGCTTGGCCAAGGGTGAAGTAGTCTTGCAAAAGATGAAAGAAAGACTCAAACCTGTGTCTGCATATGTCTGAAAGGGGAGAGACTTATACAGCTGTCTGCCGTGCAAGTTTTTGACAGGCGTCAAGAAAACTGGATCTTCTCAGTCCTAAAGATTCCTGTGGGATAGGAATCAACATGCTCCATTCATGCTGCTTGAGCTTTGGGATTTGGGATGCTGACAAACATCTGCTATGAACATAATCTCTATCTCTGATTTTAATTAGTCCTGTCTTCAGGTGTGCCCTCCATCAATTATTGCTGTCTTCTGTGTAGCCACTCTTTTAAGCAAAAACCCCTGAGATCTTCCAAACCGGAGTTCTCCATCTCCTTCGAAATTCACTTTAAACAAGTGGGGCTCTAAGGGGTAATTTCCCTCCTCCTTTCTGGGGCATCCAAGAAGGAAAATATCAAATATGTAATGGTGAACCATGAGAACAGCATCACTATTTGCATCAGAGAAACAATCATCAAGCATATATACATATAGTATCATGTAGATACAAGAAGAACCTTCAGGCCTTGGTACTTCTCCAGCTTTTCATACTTCTTCCTGATGTTGCTGTCACTTGGTACCGCTACATCTATCACCACTGCTGTCTTCTGGTCCTTGTCTATTACCACAATGTCTGGCTGATTGGCCAGTACCTGCCTGTCCATCTGGATCTGGAAGTCCCAAATGATTTTAGTCCTGTTATTCTCCACTACCTTCTGTGGAATCACCCATCTGGACTTGGGAGGGTCTAGCCCATACACTGTGCAGATCTTCCTGTACACAATGCCAGCTACTTGGTTGTGCCATTCAGCATATGCTGTTCCTGCCTGCATCTTACACCCTGCCACTATGTGTTGGACTTCTCTGAGGCCTCTCTGCAGAGTCTGCACCTTGGGTCCTGTCTAGTGTGTTAGACCCCTGCTTCTATGGAACTGGTGCTTAGTGCCTGTTCTTGTGCTGCTATGATCAGTGCCTCAGTGCTGTCTTTTAGTCCAGCCTTTTCTAGCCACTGGTAGGACTTCCCAAGGTCATCCACCTTAGCTATTTTTCGATGGTACATCCCATGCAGGGTCTTTCCTTGCTATGGCATTTCCTCTGCTTGATCTTCCTTCCATGTCTGCTGCAGCTTCAGGCATTCTCTCAGAAGCTAACCTTTGGGTGCCATCTTACTGATGAACTCCTAGATGCTCTGGGTTTTGTTGAGGACAGTAGCTTTGATACTCATCAGACCCTGCCTGCCCTCTTTTCAGCTGGTATACAGTCTCTGGGTGTTGGACTTGGGGTGGAAGCCTCCGTACATTGTGAGGAGCTTCCGGGTCTTCACACTGGCAGCCTCCATGTCCACCTTTGGCCAGTTCACTATACTGGCAGAGTATCTAATGACTGGCAGGACATATGTGTTGATGGCAAGGATCTTGTTCTTCCCATTGAGCTGGCTCTTCAGGACCTGTCTTATTCTTTGGTGGTACTTGGATGTTGCTGTCTTCCTTGCTGCCTCATCCTGGTTCCCATGTGACTGTAGGATACCAAGGTACTTGTAGCTGGTCTGTATGTCTGCTATGTGGCCCACTGGTAGTACCACCCCATCAGTCTTAACTACCTTCCCTCTCTTTACTACCATCCGGCCACACCTCTCTAGTCCGAATGACATCCCAATGTCCTCACTGTAGACCCATGTCAGGTGGATCAGCAAATCAATGTTTTGTTCACTCTTAGCATACAGCTTGATGTCATCCATGTAGAGGAGGTGGCTGATGGTAATTCCACTCTTGAACTTGTATCAATATCCAGTCCTTCTGATTATCTGGCTGAGGGAGTTCAAGCCTATGAAGAACAGCAGCAGGAACAGTGCATCACCTTGGTATATGCAGCACTTGATGACCCCTTGTGCAAGCTGTCTTGAGTTGACTTCCAGTGTTGTCCATAGTTCCATTGAGTTCTTGAGGAAGGTCCTTAGTGTCCTGATGACTTTGTATAGTGCCTGGCATTCACAGATCCACGTTTGTAGCATGGAATTGTAGGCTTTCCTGTAGTCAATCCAGGCTGTGCTCAGATTGGTCTGTCTAGATCTTGAGTGTTGGGCAACTGCTGTATAGTGTTTTGAGCCTCTGGTGTTGTTCCCTATGCCCTTGTGAGCTGTGCTCATGTACTGGCCCATATGGTCCTGTAGTTGGTGGCTATGATGTTAGCCAGTCTGGGTGGGAGCTTGCTGCCAGCAGCTGGTTCATCTGTGCTGCTAGGCATTCATGCACTGCTGTTAGTTTCTTTAGCCAGTATGTGTGGATCATGTCAGGGCCAGGCGCTGTCCAGCAATTCATGTTCTTGACCCACTGTTGGATGTCTGCTACTATGATGGTGGCTGGTTCCTGTGGTCTGCTCCCCAGTCCTGCAGCCACTTTGCACTGGTGGCTGCAGGACTGGAGAGGACTGTCCCATATGTTCTTCCAGTACTGTTCATTTTCTGCTGTTGGTGGCTCTGCTGTTACTGTGTTGTTGCACTGCAGTTGGGAGTACACCTTGAATGGTTCTTTGGTGAACATGGCATTTATCTTTTTGGCCTCTGCTTCTCTACTGTATCTCCTTAACCTGGTAGCCAATGCTGTGAGCCTTTGTTTAGCAGTCTCTAGGGCTTCAGATGGAGTCAGGCCCTCGTATTTTTTCAGTAGCTGAGTCTTATCTTTAATCTCCACACCTTTCTGTAGTTCTACCAACTGACTAACTTCTCTCCAAGTTGCCTTGATCTTAGCCTCCAACCTCATTTTCTGGGGTGGAGGGGTATGTACTGCTGTTCTTCTTGATCATGTAGCCAGGCATCTCCAGGATTACAGCAGCTGTAGTGTATACCAATTCATTGATTTGAGTTATGGTGGTAGTAGGGATTGTCATGAGGGCTCTGTTGGTATCTTTGAGCATACTATCTGATGGTACTTCTCCACTGAGCTTTGGTATTTGGTCTGGAGGGTTGACTGTAGCTAGTTTATCCATGAATTTATGCCTCATATCAGCTGCTGTGCTCCGTAATCGAAGGATGGCAGTGAAGTTCCAGGTTCAGGTATTGGCTGCACATCCAGTTGTTATTTCAGGTTTTCTTGAGTCTGGGATGTAATGTGTAGTTGGTCTATCTTAAGTTGTGAGATAAATTTCCTCTTCACTGTGTTGAAGTGTTGGGTAACTAGCTGTTTCTCAGTTAGTGTGGATGTAGGTCTTCTGTCCATCCAGAGTTCCCTCATGCATTTCATACATGCCCTCTCATTAGGTCTGCTGTTGTAGTAGCATTCCATCAATTTCAGGTTCTCTTGTCTCGTCCATGTATGGTTTGTTCCAGTAGCCCACTTATCGTCAGATTGTCCTGGTTCCCCAACATCTGGTGAGGACCATGTTAATCTGTCCAAGCTGGCATGACTCTCTTAGTTTGTATCACTCTCATATCTGAAGTAGGCAGGTGAAGCATTAGGGGGTCTTTGCCCAAGGACCCCTACTGGTAAGGTAGGTGCCAGCTGGGATTCAAACCTCAATCTCCCTGTCAAAGGATGGTATTCTAACCACTATGCTATCCAGCCACTATGTGTCTGGGTGGGTACATGTTTTCAGAGGCATAATACATATTTAAACAAACCACTTCTCCCTTCTCCCCACTCTTTACAACAGTTGGGGTTTTCTTGGTCTCCTCTGATCCCTTTTTCTGGGCTGGATTATCTTCATCCTGGCCTGTCTGAGCCAGTCCACTTATCTCGTTGGCTCTTTAAGCCTTAATCCTTTCTCAGTCACTGGACATTTTTCTCATTGATCAAACTGCCAGCCATTCTTTTTTCTATTGGTTGAGCATTGCCAACTGATACTCCTGATTCCTTTGCACCACCTAAGCTGCCCTCTGTTCATTGCAGGGAGAAAAGTCTTTTGCTTTTCTGTTCTTTTGTTGTTGTTTATTCGTTCAGTCACTTCCAACTCTTCGTGACCTCATGGACCAGCCCACACCAGAGCTTCCTGTCGGTCGTCAACACCCCCAGCTCCCCCAGGGACGGGTCTGTCACCTCTAGAATATCATCCATCCATCTTGCCCTTGGTCGGTCCCTCTTCCTTTTGCCTTCCACTCTCCCTAGCATCAGAGTCTTCTCCAGGGTGTCATGTCTTCTCATTATGTGGCCAAAGTATTTCAGTTTTGCCTTTAATATCATTCCCTCAAGTGAGCAGTCTGGCTTTATTTCCTGGAGGATGGACTGGTTTGATCTCCTTGCAGTCCAAGGCACTCTCAGAATTTTCCTCCAACACCACAGTTCAAAAGCATCGATCTTCCTTCTCTCAGCCTTCCTTATGGTCCAGCTCTCGCAGCCATATGTTACTACGGGGAACACCATTGCTTTAACTATGCGGGCCTTTATTGTCAGTGTGATGTCTCTGCTCTTAACTATTTTATCAAGATTTGTCATTGCTCTTCTCCCAAGGATTAAACATCTTCTGATTTCCTGGCTGCAGTCAGCGTTCTGCTTCTTGCTTATTCATGAGTTGCCTTTATTTCTTCTTTGTCTCTTTAGGCTACCCCTCTCTGAGGTAACTTTTCCTTTTCATATCCAGATCCTTGGTACTCAGAATTCAGCTTCTTTAGTTCTCCTGACAAATTCCTATCATTTTGCACCAAACTTAAATTCCAACACAAGCAGTTGCATGTGTCTCAGTTTTTTTAAACAACTCTGAATATGTGTCATTCCTAATAGATCATATCTACAATTCTTATGCCTTCTTTTGAAGAAATAAAATAATGCTATTTTGTTAGTAATTATCTATCCATTATTCATAGCTAGATAATTAGTTTACTTTTCAATTTTACCCATTCATTCTTGTCATTTATTTTGCTTATTTTTGAAAGATCTCATTTGGTAAATGTCACAAGAAATTTTGGTGCTTAGAAATGCAGACCAAGTGGAAAGAATCAGAATCCTGATTTGTATTGTGAAATCGGCTGTTTCCTTCGAAGCTTCTGTTGTTGAAAACGTCCAGTTGAGCTCCTTAAAGTTATTTCTTCACTTATTTGAAACATATAAAAGACCTTTGGAAAGATAATGAAAAGGGTAGATTTATATATCCCTGCTTGATGAAGTTGGGTTATGGTGGGCCAAGAGTTCATTCAGCAAAAAAAGGACACATAAAACCCCCAGTTTTAATTAGAAAGTAGTAATTTGGTCTTTGTTTTTAAAAGTAACTGTAATATCACCCTAATGGGAGAAATTCACCTATTTATTATTTGATACTTATTTTTGCATAAATAGGATTTTTCCATATTATTTGTGTCATTAATTATCTAGCCATCATTCATGCTGAATGCATTAGCTTACCTTCCTATTTTATTGTTAATGCCTCATGTGCTGCTCCAACACTGTAGGATTTCAATAATTGGATCCTCCTCCTCCCCCCATTTTATGCCAAGGAATACGGATTATTGTGTTGCTCTGCTGGATGCTAGATGAGTCTGTTTTTTATGATTGCTGCAAACCTATGTGTAGATTGAGAAATGGCATTCCATATTTCATGACTGTGACTTCAGTCATTCGAGCTATTGTAATGATATTGGCTTTGAATGGCCTGATGAATGTGATAATTTCCCACACTGTGACATAAACAAATCACTGAACATTAAAAAAAAATATGTGAAGGAGAAGACAACCTTGTATTTTTTAGGATGATAAGGACACATTTCCCAAGTTGTTCATACTGGTTTCCAGTATAAATCCAGTTACTTATTTGTTCAACTCAGCAAGTTGCGACCAGCAGGACTCTGTCTGGCAACAGTCTGGTCAGTCAAGGCGATCAAGGTGATTTGTTCAACTGAGCAGGGAATTTTAGATAACCCTTTCCTGTTATTATTTTATTTATAAGCAGAGTAGTTTTGAGGCATTTTGTGATGCCCTTTCAATTACTTTCTCTTTTCAGGGCTGAAAGGACCTGGAGACATTTTTACCCAAATAGTCTAAGTTTTTAATATGGGACATATTTAAGGAATCTGAGCTGTTTACTTCTAGCTGAACACAAGAAAATTTGGGGATTCTTTACTTCCAATTTAACATGCAAGAGTTTGAACCAAAATTCCCTGAAACTAAAAAGTTTTTTCTAGGTGTGACTAGAAAGTAGAATCTTCCTGTTAATGAGAGAAGAGTCTAAGGAAATTGTAGTCTGCATTAGTATTATAGGTGTATATTACAATAACCTTATGATATAGTCTTCTCTTACCTTTCCCTTTCCATGTGTGTTGGACTACAATACCCATCACAACCAGACAATATATTCCCAACTGTTATGAATAGGAATAGATTTGAATGTAGACCATCTGGACAACTTCAGGCTGGGGAAGGCTACTATAGCACTACTTTAAGTATATAAATGAAATGGTATAGCATTATATACACTTACAAGGTTAATGGGAAAATTATGTTAATGATACAGTCTGTTAATAGAACAAAATAATCTGTTAATCACTTTGCTAAAATGGTAATAAATGTCTCCCACTAACTTACCCCAATTAGTTAAAATATACATATTATATTGTCAGGAAAAATAGAGGTAAACTTGGTTGAAATCCTCCAGTACATTTACTGGGTCCCATATTTAGCTGGGAGCATGTGTGTGTGTGAGACAGCAGCCCATTAAGGGTGTCCAGAGACAGACAGATACTTAAAAGTTCAAAGGAGTAAGTGAAGTTTACTATGGAAGTTACAAGGTCTACTAGAAAACCTGCATCTTTGAGCTTTCTGGTAGGTAGGTAGGTAGGTAGGTAGGATCCTGTAAAAAGCAGAATGAAGAAGAAAACCTAAAGGTCTTCCAATTAGAGGAAAGTAGAATAGAAACAAGACCAAAGAGAAGATACCTTTAATGACTGTCACTGCTCTTAATACCCCTGGTGGCCATTAGCATTATAGGGGCAAAGAGATGCTGCAGCTGCTGCAGCTGCTGGAGCTTTATCTTAAACAAAAGCACCATAACACTGTTTCTTTAAAGTGGAATTTCACTTTTTAATTTATTTAGAACATATGCAAAGATGCATACACTTGCTGTACATGTGATTGTAAATACATTTTAGCACTACTTGGCTGAAGAGTGGATTGTGCTTCTGACTCAAAGGCAGGAAGGTACCTCAGAGAATATGGAAGCATGCATAGTATCTGCCTGCCACTCCTTAAACCCAAAATATTTGTTTTTCCTGGGACTGCATTGCAACTGATTAAAGGAAGTTCAGGGAGATACTGTGTTTTTGCCCAGAGTCACAGTCACTTCTATTTACCTATCTATTTGTCTATCACAAAAAATATATTCAAGGTATGTTGAGCTGTGCTCATTCATTGCCCATTAAGTCACCACTCGTGTTAAAACCATGCTACTTAAACAATATGTAAGAATAGCCCCCAAAGCAGGTCCGAACTGCATTATTTTTATTTTCTTGTCTCTCCGACACAGGCTGAACCCAGCCATGCTAAGCCTATTTTAAAATCAAACTGGTTTAGCATCTTTTCCATCTAAGAATGATAAAAAACAGAAATTACTATTGTGGCCCTGGAATATTCACCTCTGCAGAAAAGAGTTTTGGGAGCTGCTGATTGGTCCCCCTCCCCTAGGGAACATGGAGAAGATGATTATTCTCCTTCGCACATATTTGGCTCCTCAGGGTTGACAAGATTTGAGCTAGTGGTTTATTTGTGATGCACTTTTCATCAAAGCTATTTGAAAATGGCTCCTTTGCAGGGTTACCAAAGAGATGTACTGCTGATCTCTCTCTCTTACTTCCAACCTCCTGGCCTGCTGGCAAGTATGACTATGGACATTTGCAAATGAGCAGCTTTATGTGGTTAAACTACTCAGCTATAGCTGCTCCTTGTTAAACCAATCAGGGTAGAATGAGCTGGTCCTGAGATCTGGTATGAAATTAGCAAGGGGCTAGAGGTGTTTCTTCCTTCCTTTCTTTCTGTGGAACTTCTTCACACTGATCATGCATGAATATGTTATTTCTTGGAATGGCTTGCTATCCAAGTGTGGTGTTATTCTCCCTCAATTCTTCATAGGATTAAAACAAGGTACAATTCAAAGGGCACTTACTAATTGGAATGAGGGATCTTCAGTGCAATTAGATACTGCACAGTTTCAAATAGGAGCAGTATTACTAGTTATAATTAGCTGTATTTGCAGAAATAAAGACAAAGAGTAAAGACAGAATGAGGTCGCCCACCTGATGGGTGAGCATAACAGCCTAGTACATATTTTGTAAGGGCCATAATGGATGACTGACAAATTGATTACACTCAGTTTTTGCAGAATGTTGCCATATTGTTTTAATCCTTACTAATTATTGCATGAATGTTGAAAAAATCATTTCCTTTTTGTTAAAAATGCACTACATGTCATTATCCAGCTTGATTAGTTCTTGTCAATGCTTGGTCAGAAATGCTGTTTTAAGGTATTGGTTGTCAACTTAATTGGATCAATCCAAAAGCTAGTATTTGGTGAGAGATGATCAGAAAATTCCAGGGCTGTAGTTAGGATTGAGAAATAAAAAAAAAAAAAAATCCAGAAGAAGCCAAGTGACTTTTTACTGATGCCAACCCCTCCCCCACCCCAATTTAGGCATATCCTGAGTAGAGCTAAACTGAAGGAAGATTTTATATTACATATCTCCAATTGTTTATGTTCACTAAACCATGTGTCTGTAGATGTCCAGTTTTTCCTGTTCTTTTTATTTCCAAACAATCACACTGTCCTTTAAATAATTAGCAATAAACAAACTTTTCTAACACAAGGTTCAAAGAAATCTAATTTCGAAGTATTGCAAAAATAATTTGAAGAATATTGCTTGTGTTCATCAAGCAAGCTATACCTCTCAAGTATCCAGCACTTCTGGACCACACACTGAAAACTGCATTGATGAAGCAATTCAGTTTGGGGGATTTCAAGTTTAATTTACCAATTGGTGGCTATTCCCTGCTTGGTTTTCCCCATTCCTTTTTCATTTTGGAGTGTTACCTTTTGGCCTGTGAGTCCACAGGTAGAGATTGTCTTATCTTTCAATATTTATGTGGTGCTTGTAAAGTGATGCTTACTATATAACTGTTGACTAACAATAATACTGAACAAATAAAGTTCATGTGAATGTGAAAAATGAGACAATATATACTGTAATGTGAAAGTTTGAAGAGAATTCTTATTGTTTTGGAAATTAAACAACAGCACCAGACTGCAAACTATCTCTGCAAAGGGCAAATTTTGCCAGTTTGCCCATCAGAGATAGTTTGGCTATCTCTGACTGGCAAAGGGGAAAATTAATGTTAATATTTTATCCTGTCTGATTTATGAAAACTAGATTCCTGATTGTTGTTGTTTATTCATTCAGTCGCTTCCGACTCTTTGTGACTTCATGGACCAGCCCACGCCAGAGCTTCCTGTCGGTCGTCAACACCCCCAGCTCCCCCAGGGACGAGTCCGTCACCTCTAGAATATCATCCATCCACCTTGCCCTTGGTCAGCCCCTCTTCCTTTTGCCTTCCACTCTCCCTAGCATCAGCATCTTCTCCAGGGTGTCCTGTCTTCTCATTGTGTGGCCAAAGTATTTCAGTTTTGCCTTGAATATCATTCCCTCAAGTGAGCAGTCTGGCTTTATTTCCTGGAGGATGGACTGGTTTGATTTTCTTGCAGTCCAAGGCACTCTCAGAATTTTCCTCCAACACCACAGTTCAAAAGCATCGATCTTCCTTCTCTCAGCCTTCCTTATGGTCCAGCTCTCGCAGCCATATGTTACTACGGGGAACACCATTGCTTTAACAATGCGGACCTTTGTTGTCAGTGTGATGTCTCTGCTCTTAACTATTTTATCGAGATTTGTCATTGCTCTTCTCCCAAGGATTAAGCGTCTTCTGATTTCCTGACTTCAGTCAGCATCTGCAGTAATCTTTGCACCTAGAAATACAAAGTCTTTCACTGCTTCTGCATTTTCTCCCTCTATTTGCCAGTTATCGATCAAGCCGGTTGCCATAATCTTGGTTTTTTTGAGGTTTAGCTGCAAGCCAGCTTTTGCACTTTCTTCTTTCACCTTCATCATAAGGCTCCTCAGTTCCTCTTCGCTTTCAGCCATCAAAGTGGTATCATCTGCATATCTGAGATTGTTAATGTTTCTTCCAGTGATTTTAACTCCAGCCTTGGATTCCTCAAGCCCAGCATGTCGCATGATGTGTTCTGCGTACAAGTTGAATAGGTAGGGTGAGAGTATACAGCCCTGCCGTACTCCTTTCCCAATCTTAAACCAGTCCATTGTTCCGTGGTCTGTTCTTACTGTTGCTACTTGGTCGTTATACAGATTCAGATTCCTGATTACCTACTTTATATATTTGATCTCAGTTTCAGACAGTCAAGGTGACTTCTTTCAGGTTTCAAATAGAAAATGCTAAGCAGTATGTCAACAAAAAGGCCATCTACTATCTCATCGGTCTTCAGGAAGATTGAATACGATCTTCATCCCCTTCCACATTTTTTACTTTTCACCTCAGTAATTGGACCTTAATAAATAGGCCACCATCTCTGTCATGTGTAACCCTCAACTTAATAGACTAAAGGTGTGCCCATTATCTGTTAAATCCAAAAAAGATTTCATCCATGCATAAAATGATACATAGGGCTTAATGGATATGCAGAAACATCCAGAGTATGGACATATATTGTCCATTGCATCCAAAGTTCACTAAAACAAGGTGTGTTAAGTCAAGAGTTTACTGTGTTATTGTATTTTAAAAATTATTTCATTTTAGGAGATTACAAAAAATACAGAGCACCAGAATATACAAAATTAAACCCTCTCCCAAGACCCTGTAAGACTCTAACTTGGAAATAATCAGCTACTTACCTTTTCATTCCCCCAATCTGAGAGTGCTTGCATAAAATATAAAAGTATACAGTATTTAGAAATGCATGCCTCTATATTTCTGATGTATTCAAATGTCATAGAAATGCCTTATACGGATATACAAAAATTCCACAAGAAAGTGTGTAAATTTCTAAGTATTCTTCATCAGACTCAGACAGGATATGTTTGTTGGAGAAACCTTGAGATGAGTTAGATCTGCTTTCCTCATTTTTTGCCCTTCTTTTTTTTTCATATCTCACTGGAAACAACTTGCAAATTGGGGAAAGGAAGCATTAAAGAGAAAGAGGACAATGGCAAAACGTAGCTGGACCTAAAGATGTGTCCAGACTATATATAGTTAACAAGCACTGAGGGGAAATGAGCAAAGATTTGTACTTAGTTCTAGGGAAATTGAGAGAGTAACCTAATTCTGAATTATTTCATGAGCACAGATCTCATTGGGGTGAGAATTATACACTGCATATTTTTACAGGAAAAGAGTCCAATTAACATCTGCCATGTCTACAAAGAATACTGACTATTCACCCATCCACCCAATGGAATATTTAGAGTTGATCTCACTTCTGTTGTCTACTGAGGAGAAAACTCTGTGTCTCACGTAGGATGGAAACAGTTCTGACTTAAACAGCTGGAGTTTACATTTTCACACTTGGGGGTCTTTAAAACATTTGCTTGCTTCTTCCCAGCAAACTTTGGGTAAGCCCCAAATGCAGCCTAATACTGTTCTCCATCTCATAAGAGGCAACGGACATACCTGGAAGTTCTCCGTTACAGCTGTACAGTACTTCAGATTTGAAAGCAACAAAATACTTCCGAGTGTTTGGGGGTATGTCCATAGTGCCTGCCTGAAACTCCATAAACCCAAAACTCCATAAACCCAAATCCCAAACCCAAACCCAAACCCAAATTTATAAGGATCAGAGGTGTCTGTGGAGAGTGGGTGGGGATCAAGTAAGTAGCAAAGTAGCAAAGTCAGCATTGTGCCAATGCAATGCAAGCTATATCCCTCGTGTACGTGCACTGTGGCATCATATGACTGTATGAAAGGGGCAGAGCTAGGGGCAAGATGCTGCAACTCAGCTTTCGCACAGTTCTGAAAGCATGGATTCTGAGGATGTCTCAGTGCATTCTAAGCAATCATGGCTTGAAAATCAGAAACGTTTTCCCTCCTCCTTTTATTTTTTTCCTGGCCATTTTCCTGAGGATAGCAATTTTGTAACACTTCAGTTGCCATAATATTTATTTATCTGTCACATTCCTTATTACCAATCCACAAAAGTTTACAACATAAGCAAAAAGAATAAGAAATAACAGTACATGATCAAAAACTAGAACATGAAGAGTAGAAAAATGTGGTTAGTGAAAATTTTAATGATATTATATTAAATTGACAGAATAACATAACAACATATAGTCATGTTATGTTAGTATGACAGTAAGATGCTGTGACTCTACCTCTCCAGAGATGAAGACCAGGTTCTCTTGAGAAGTCTGTAATGCTGGTAAAGGTGGGAGGAAAGAAAAGAAGCAGACGACCAGCAGCAGGATGGATGGACTCAATTACCGTAGCAATGGATGCTTGATCCGAAGACCTGAAGAGTCAGACTGGGAGCAGATCATCCTGGAGTGTTTAAACCAAACAGGTTATCCGTGTTAGTGCTAACAGTCGATACCAATCTGATGGTGCATAATCATCATAAACAATTCTCCAAAAAAGCTTTATCCTCACCTATTTCTGGAAATCAACCAAGGAAGATGCTAATCTAATTTCATTTGGGAAGCTGTTCCACAACACAGGCACCATAACTGAAAGACAGTTCCTGCATGCTTCCGCCCCCCTTACCCCATGAAAGTGGGGAACATGTGCTGGGATGACCTTACTTGGCTGATCTTTCTTCTTCTTCCAACATCAGCAGGAACTGCCATTTGAGGAAGGAGCAAAACCATTGCAAGTACAGTGATGCAGTGCCTCCAATCTCACCCCCCACAGATGTCCAGGAGAATACCATGCTCTGCCTCTAGGGATTTGGGACACTAATTCTTAAAATATCCCTTATTTTATAAGAGGTTCGCCATAATGTTAAGAAGCTTTTGAAAGTTGTAGCTGACTGAGACTACGATTGCTCTTTTATTATTCAAAAAAAGTTAGAAAAATTATCCTAGAACGTGGACCATTGACATCTCTGGTTAAGGATATGCAAAATTGGCTATTCCATGAGGAGTAGGCCAGGACACCATGATCTGGAGCAGGAAGAGAATGTTCCAGAATATTCAGAAATATTCCATTCCCAAAACAATAGATTTTGCATATCCCTACCTGTGGTTAAAGAATCTACACACCTCTATAGATGGTGAATAAAACAACTGTAAGTGTGTTTGTGTTAAGGAGCATGTAGAAATTCTTTCTAATAAAGTAAAATGATCAAGTGGCTAATAGTTTGAGGAAAACAGAATCACCTAAAAATAAGGAACTGGTTATTTGATGGAATCAGTACATTGAAATATGTAAGAGGAAAGAAAGAATCAGGGTGCTTATCTTATATGTTTACAGGAAAGAGTGCCATGTGAATAAAAAATATTGATCCCTTGTGTAATAAAAGGATGTCTTCATGAGAAAAACAAGGGACTATAACAGGTATTTTCTCCCTTTTCTAAAACCTGATTCTATTCTCCTCAGCTACAAAATGCACACAGTTGGAACAACCACCCCAAACCTCAGGATTTGTAATACAGGAACAACAAAAAAAAGAAACTAAGGAACAAATGCAAGAATATCTCTGCTGCCCCTAACTATTGCTGAGTTGATGGTCATTCTTTCTCTCACCTTGCCTTTCAATATTCTTCCTCATTCTTCCTTCATCTGCCTTCCTTCATCTACCCATAGCATTGTGTGGATGAATTATATTTCTTTATCAGGACTATATCATTTGATGAAATAGGTTGTGATCTAAAAAAAAATGGTGATAACAATTGACTGACCTTTAACATCCCAGAAGACTCTGTTTTTTTTTTTTTTTCCTGCAAAAGATTAGCACTGCTGGTCCTCTGGAAATTGTATAGATTGCTATTTTTATGCTCTAATTTTTATGGTGTTGTGTTGTGAACAGTACTGACATTTTTGTGGCAAGGAAGGTGGACTGAAAAAAAAAATCATTAAATTTTATAATTAAATCACTTTAAAGCATTTAAATAAAATACGCTTAGATAAAACCTGTCAGCTTTGTTGCTCAATGCAGGTGTGTGCTGTAATTTGCTGAATGCTCATGATTTGCACTAAATGTTTCTTTGCCCATATATATGTAATCAGTCAAATTAATACAGGAGGGATGATATTTTCTGGAAATGCTTATTTTTTCACTTAAGCAATACTCTGTTTAATCTCTGTAAATCTACACCATTACAGGAGAACCACAGTGACAGATTGGGCTTCCTGAAACCAAATAAGGCCTAAATCTAAGGATATGATTCACCCACCCACCTCATCACATACACACTTGCACCTGCATACCAGGTGACAAAAATGAGTAGATTTCTTTTGTAAGTCACAGTTTTTTCCCATTGTGGGAAAATCAGACCTTTCAAGTGTTCAGAGTAAGATGTTGTCCCTAAGAAATGTAGTTAGTGCTCACATTACTTGGCCTTCAAACTGCAGTGTGAAATGTCATTGTGTTAATATTATCAGAAAGTTCCTATCGACATCACTTAGGGAATAATCCTACATGATCTCTGTCATTCCTCAAGGACCAGTGGTGTGTTGGATCATCTTCCTCACTTTCATTTTTCATTTCTGCTTTCAGTGGGAGATGAAATAAAAATAATACCTCTGGGATTTTAATTTGAAGATGGAAATTTGAAATATAAGAGAAATAGATGTTAAAGAATGTGATTAATGAATTAACTGAAAACAACAGTAACACATAGATATATTTTGTTGTCAAACTAAGAGAAAGTGAAGGTTGCAATAGATCTGTATAAAGGTGGAAATGAAGGTATAAGTTAAATTGTCCAGGTTAAATTTTATATCAGAAAGTATGAGTTGATACCATTCAGATGATTGTGGGTGTAATTCGAAAGTATAAATTCATAGATTGGTGATAATTGCAGGTTATACTTCAGAAATGGTAATAATTGAAGAAGCAGGGGTGAGTTGGGATAAGTTGTGCAACATTCTGAATGAATTGAAATGGAGAAAAAGTTATTCTGCCAGGTGACATGAATGGAAGTGGGAACAAGATGAAAGAGTTAATAAAAAGTGACTGGGTTTTCCTTCCTTTGGGCTGATCTTTCATCATGTTTGTATATATGTATGTAAGGTTAAAATATTAAAATGCAAATACCTCTAAGCACATTAAGCAGCTTTAAAAATTCCCATTCCAGTATGCACTCAAATAGATTCTCTACCTCCCTTTGTCAACACTGCTGAAATAGCACATTGATTAAGATTCTCACTTGGCATTATAAAGGTTGCTGATTTGAAACACCACAGAAACTATTTGAAAGTGCATTTTTTTTCTTCAGTAGCTAATTTTCTCCTGGGATATTTTTTAATAAATCTAGAGCTTTTTTACCATTTTCCAGTCACCTGAGGTAATAAGGTTTCACCCTCAACTACCAAATAGCCCAAATAAGGTTGAGAAATAATAAGGTTGCACGTGAAGATGGTATAACTGGAGAACTTTAAAAATATGGGTGTAGTCTGTTTAGGGAGTGGCTGTGCAAGAAGTGTAGGAAGCCTGCATCTGGGCCTGACAATTGGAACAATACTGTCCTTGTTAGGCTTTTCAGAGGAAAAGTAGGAAAAGGAAATGCAAAACTACAGGGGGTTCATTTGTTATGTTTGCCAAGGAAAGTGTTTGGCAAAATTCTGATCGAAAGGATACATATGTGAGGTGATCATGAGCAAAATTTGGGAAGTGCATGTGGCTTTATGCTGGGCAGAGGATGTGCAAACCAGATTTTTGCTCTTCAATTCCCTGAGAAATGTTACTATGTTTCTTGATTTAAAGAAAATGTATAATAAAAATAATAGGCATTTTGTATGAATATAGAGTTAAACGTTGGTGGCTGACTGTGATAAAAGATATAAGAGGGTAAATAAGTATGTATGGGAATAAATGGAATGTCTAGAGAATGGTTCAACAATGATCACAGAATAAGACCAGGATGAGTGATGTCCCCTTAACTGTTTCATGTATTTATGGATAAATGTATAAGGAATGCTTACAACATTGTTAGAGGTGGGTTGGTCAGAGATGTGAATGTGTATTTTTGTTCATAGACAATGCTATGTTGTTAGCTGAGCATCTAAATGATTTACAGCACATTGGAAAGATTGTGTGATGCAATGACGAATAAGGTTCTGAAATTAATATTTATTTATTTACTATCCCGCCTTTATTATTTTTATAAAAAACTCAAGGTGGCAAACATACCAAATACTCCTTCCTCCTCCTCTTTTCCCCACAACAGCAACCCTGTGAGGTGGGTTGGGCTGAGAGAGAATGACTGGCCCAAGGTCAGCCAGCCGGCTTTCGTGCCTAAGGCAAGACTAGAACTCTCAGTCTCCTGGTTTCTAGCCTGGAGCCTTAACCACTAGACCAAACTGCCTCTCAAAGAGCAACATAGAGAAAACAGAAAATAGGTTTGATAGGGAAAATAGAATGAACAGTTTCAAGGTGTATATAAATGGTGAAAAACTACAGCACGTAGATAAATTCATGTAGTTTGGTAGAATGCTTACAATATATGAGAAATGAAACAAAATTAAACTGTGCAAAGTTTGATAGAAAGGCAATAGGTAGTGTGTGGCCTGTTGCAAGGAATTAATGTCTGTTGAAAGAAGTGAAAAGGAGCGTGTTTCTATCTATTTTGTTATATGGAAATGAGAGTTGGAAATGTCAGGAGAAACATAAAAATAAGTCAAATGCAGGGGTGGTGAAACAAGAAGAGAGAGGGTCAAGACTGAATGGATGATGGATGATTGTGGACTGAATTCAAAACTGAGAGCCTAAAGTGAAACAAGTATATTGAGTTGGTTTGGCCACACAGAGTGAACAAATGATGACCAAATTGCAAAGCTAATGAGAAAGAGTGAATGGGTCCAGAGGAAGCAGAATACTGAGAAATGGAGTTGACAGACAGATCCTGAAAAATTGAGATGCAAGAAGTTTAAAGAACAAAAGGCAAAATATGAAATGGTATTCAAGGATGGTTTGCACAGATAGAAAGGTATTGTAAAACACAGAATGGTGTTGGTGTAAACTACTGTTAGCTATCTCATGTGTTTAATTTCTTTTGCTTACTATTTCTTACTCCTTTTCTGCACTTGCATAATACCTCACAGGGTTGTTGTTGTGGGGAATTGAACTCATGAGCATTTGCATTTTAGGTGACTATATACAGTACATTAGTTTTAGGAGTTATCCAGGTCCTAACGCTAATTCCTTGCCAGGAAGAGCTATATAGATACATATAATCTATCACCTTCCCTTGAGCTCCTAGAGAAAATAGATACATGGGGGGCATGACAAAATGCAACATCTTTCTCTTTTTCTCTATTTGAGAGCTTAAAAGAAAATGGACCACAAATACCGTTCGGATAGATTCTCAGAAATATAGCCCTTCTCTGAGGTGGCTTCTGTCTGGGAACCTATGGATTTCATGATTAATAGTTCAAGGGACTTTCTGTTATTAGTGGGGTTACCTCCTCCATCAACAACTTTGTAGCTAACAAGTTCAGGGAAGAATACAGCCTATCTAGTTTCTCTGTAATGGTAGATAATTCCTGAAAAATTAGAGTGGTGGTTCCAGCTGTTAATTAAAATTGACTTACCATCATATCTGCAGAGTTTGCTCCAAGCTCACTGTTAGTGGAATCTCCCTCTTTTGAGACATACCAGAAGTCTCTCTGTTCCCATGCCAACATTATCCTCAGGAACCAGGCAACTTTTACTCTGCCAGAGCTGGCCAAAATCTTGCATTTTCATTTTGTGATTTGAGAAGTTTAAGCTTCCTGGAGTGTGGGAATAGTAGTTTTCTCATGGTCAGCAACTCTTGCCAATGCCCACCTTCCAGCTCCTGGCCTTTCTTCCCTCCATGACTGACACTTACATAGTAACTAAGCTTCTATAGAGCTTCAGTTCCCTCACACTGGGCCACGGGGCAGTTTAGCAAGCAGGGACCACGTTGGTGGTGGTGAGATTCTACCTTGAACAGCAACATGGCAAGCTCATAACACAGAGATAGGTTGTGGGGCTGGATGGTGGCCATTTCTTTCCCTTATTGGTCAGGGGGAGTTTGTGAAACAGGCATGGGAACATTTTTGGACCACCTAAGGCTGGTTTGGAGGATGAGGAGAGTGACTGGAAATAGTGAAATTCCTGTTGGTATAAAAGTGCCTCAGGTGGAAAATTAACTTTTGTAGATCTTATTTTGTTTTTTGGTGGCAGAAGAGTCAGGGCATATTTCCCCCTCCTCTTGCCAATCCATGGGTGGCAGGAGAAATAGGGAGAGAAGGAGGGAAAGGAGGTCTTTTGGGTGACCCACTTGTTCCCACAGATCCTCTGCTGCTGATTTTCTGATCCCGTGGAGTGATCACTCTGTGGGTTCAAATAACTAATAGCAGAAGATCTGCTCCCCCTACATGCCTTATGCTTCTCTTGTCATGGATGGCAGGAGAAGCAGGGGAAAGATGTGGCAGAGAATGGCTCCTTTTGTGCCAGTCCTCCAAATCCACAGAGAGGTCACTCCATGAGATGGGAGCACTGAAGATCCACAGGTCTTCTGCCACCAGTTCCTGGTATGGCTTCTCTCTCACCTGCCATCACTCCTTGTACAGACAGATTCTATTGCTTCATTGCCATGGCAGAATACAAGTTTCAGGTGCAGTCAGCACTTCTTTAAGCTGACATAGATTTTTGTCAGCTCCAGAGCAGGATGCAAACACTTTCCTATTGCTGTTTGAAAGAGTCTGTCGGAGAGAAAGACTCCCTGGAGGAATTGTTTTTCTCATATGGAGGCTAGGAGGGCAATATATAGGACAGGTTGGAGGAGCAGAGGAACAATAGGTAGTGGCTATGACAATCACCAGGAAAAACACCGAGTATTCATTTCTGAGGATGACCTCCTGCTAACTTCAGGACAGTGGTATAGAAGTGGACTTAACAGCAGGTGATCATACAATATTTCTTCTAAAGGCTTTATCCAACTCACACCTAATCTCAGCATAGACATGCAACCCTTTCCCCCCATCTTACTATATCTCCATTACAATGCCTTGGAGACCTGAATCAACTCCCATAGCAAGTAACTGGGAGTTAATTGAGCAAGAAAGAGACCCAGCTTTCTCTCTCAATGCTTTCATAGCAAAGCCTGCCCCTCCCCACTCTACAACTATCAGCTGTGCTTTCAGTGTGGGTTTACCACTCTTCCAGAAGAGCATTGGACCTGTGTTCCCAAGTAGTATAAAATAGAGCTGATGTTGTGCATTGAAGAGACAGAGTAAGTGCCAGCTTGTGCAATTGCTCTCCTGCATCTGTCAGTGGCTATCTGGGCTTATCCAGGTCTCTACAGGTGGAAGAAGAGCCTTCATCCATGTTGGCTGCCCTCTCTCCCAGCCCAACAGTTTCCCAGTTTGACAGAGGGTCAGGAGACAGGAACAAGTGCTAGCGGGTTGCTAAACCTGCAAGTCTAGTCATCTGTCAAAACCATCTTGGATCAGAGCAGTGTAGTCATGGGCAAAGATTTTCCTGCTGGCTGATGATGTTGAGAGGGTAGCAGGTGGGGAGTGGCAGGTGAAGCAGACTTTCTTGGCATGGAAAATTAGGACATTGAGCTCAGGATGCAGTCCAGAACAGACGCAATTGGAATTGGCAAGGAGAACCACAGAAATCTATATTGTTCGACTGTTCTGCCAGCTCAAGAGAGGAAGACAACTGAGCCCTGGGGAAGAGCCCTAAGCTTGCTCAAGGTGAACGTGGCTGAAATATATCATGGCATGTTGTTACTTGCACTTAATATATGAAGGCTATGTACAAAAGATTTACCTGGGGCCTAACTCTTATTTGGAAGTTCAAAGCCATGCAAATCTTCTGTAGAGTTTGGGATTCAGTGTAATAGATCTATTAGAGAAACATGTGAGGGAGTTCAGGCAAATGCCTGAGAAAAACTCTTTGATTTGATGGATTTAGATCATTCTGATTACCTAAATAAATTTTGCTCTAAAAATTGGCTGGCCGATTTGTATAAAATTGAAAAGGCTTTATAGGGAAGTATCCCATGAGGAAATAAATAAGGTCAGGGTGTGGAAAAGAAAATCTCTTTCCTAGCAATGTTTAATAGGAACAGTTGCCCAAAGATGCAAAGTGCATCAACTGGCATGATTAGGATAAAGTAGCCTCCATAGCAAGGAGGTGTATTCTACACACATGCAGAACCATTGCAGCACAGGCATATAATCTAAATAAAAATTACCTGTATTGGTTAACCAACTGATGTAGTCAATTAAGCAAATAGATGCTATATCTTTGATAAAGGCTTTGGTGGCACCCCACCCACAGTTGCAGCAAAAATAATGTAGACTATTTTTATAATCATTTATTTATAAATGAGTGGAGGCCCTTTTGTTGGCCTAATAAAGAGCCTTTCCACAAAACAAAGGGCTGAGAAAGTGTAGATCAGTTCAGTTTGTATGGCAGAATGTAAACTTCTATTTCTAGATAAGCAATTCTATCCAGAGTTCTAAAATGAACATGTTGTTTCAGATTACAGCATTTCCTGGAATGGGCTCTGTCTTTCTGGATCAAAATATAAATAGATTTATTCTACAGTTAATCTGACTGGAATATTTTTGGGTGAACAAGGAACATGAAAACTCAGCAACATAAATATCACAGATGTTCCAAGCAAAATGAAATCAATAGTTCGCCATTCTGATTATTCCCAACTGACCACCTTCGGTATATCTGCCTGATATAACTTTGCCTTCCCTAACCTGTGGAGCATTAAAAAAATACAGAGAATTAACATGTTAAATGGATATAAATCATCTAAACACATCACATATGTATTTAATAACAATATATAAAATTCCACATAAAGATTTGTCTATTCTTGTAAAATGTTATGAAAACTACATTGAAAGGAAATATATTGTGTCATTTTTTTATTAGTAGAAAAAATTGTCTTCTCAAACATTAGGAAGTTAGACATTTCTTGAATCCCATCTTTAATGTTCTGAGTAGTTGTGTTTTCCAGTCTCTCAAAACAATCCTCTTGGCTATTCCTAATGCCTGATATAACCTCCCATCTCCCTTTGACCAGCTACATTTCCTCTCATTCCAACTGGCCACAACCATAAATCTTCATTGCCTTTAATCAAAGAAAATATGTGAACTATAAGGAAATGAAGTATTGTGTTGTTATTCAGTGAGGTCCGAAACTGGCAAGAAAAAGTCATTAAACTGTGTTTAATCTGAAAAAAAAACACCTAATGTGCAATTTGATGAGCATTGACTATGAGAAGTGGTTCTCACTCAATTATTTTTTTCACTCATTAGTTTTGCCACATATTACGTGGGAACAAGTATTACTGAACTCATTGTAGCTGTGTTTGATTAGGCATGCATAGAATTGCACTATCAGTCTTTAATTCACCATCCCCTTTAGACCCTTTAGATCTTAGGCTGCGTTTTAGCATAAATGTTTCTTTTTAGTTCTTGCAAGTTCTTCTTGCATATTCCAGTAAAAAAATTCAATGCATGACAGTAATCCTTTCCAATTATGTGTGAAATGGTTTCAAAACGATCACAGAAGAAACTGGAGATGGCACTGTCATTTGGAAAGTTCAGAAAATGGCAAACAATTATGAGTTGTGCCCAAACTTCCCAGAATGTGTGTCTTGCTTTCTGTCAGCATTCCCAGCTAACACCAACATCTGGGCTTTGTCTCTCTTGGGTTTCCACACAGAGAAATGGACCATCACCATCATGGTGAGGGGGCTAAACTGGATGACATTGCTCCATGAAGTCATACCACGGATAGTACTAATTCTGGTGATGCAAGTGCTGGTCAATATCCAACCCACAGTTTGAACCTAGTCCCCACCTCACCCAACTTACTGTAGATACTGTTGATTTCTGATAAACTTGAGATATAAGATCACTGTCATATCTCCAATGTGGAACCTAGCAAATTTGGGTTCCAGTGTTCCTCAACTCAATAGCTTAATGGCCTATGCAGGGAAGCCCCAGAAAACTCATTTCATAGACTTCCTTGAATAAGTGTAAACATTTCAGAAGAAATCAGTCTAATAAAATCAGCAAGATTATATCTGGGCATTGTACAAGCCCTCCAGACTATGCCTTCCTCCACCATTGGTCATGCAAACATAAATTTTAGGAAAGAAAAGGATCACTGGTCATGAGCTACTCTTGACTTGATCTTTCATCCCCTCTTGAAACGCACATGCAGTTCTGTATGTCTGCTTTGTTTCTTCTTGTTGCTGTCCATAACAATTTTTTTGCATTGAAAAAAGGGTTTCAAGAACTGCAGTGTTTTAATTGTAGTGGTGATGGACGTCATTTAACTGCACTTCCTAATGACAGTAGAACTGGTCAAACAGTTTCACTGCAAAACTGTTGCCTTGTTTGCTCTGATACACCAACTTCTATTTGGTTCAGTGTCAGATTGAATTCCCTGTCTTATGACTTACTACTGCTCTAGGCAGAAGTTATATTTCAGAGTAGAAAGCCAAGTGTTGATTTTTTTTATTAAAGGTGTAAAGTGATGCTGCACCCTGTATATCACTTTCCAATATACTGAATTCAGAAAAGCAATCATTTGTCATTTCATTTCCAATGTGCTATAATCTGTCACCTGGAGAGCTTTTCTGTACATTTAAAGAGTAGTTCTGGCTGTTGTAAATATGTGTATCATTTTAATTTATCTGTTCCTCAGTGAGAAAAGAATGTGGGCAAAGGCACACCTGTCTTACCAGCATGATGTATTATGCTAGATGTAGGAAGGACACACTACCATTCAGAACATCATAATATATTTGGCTAAAATCTCTACCATGTATGCAGGCGTTTGTTTGAAGGCAACTAGGGTGCCCAGAATCCTTTTATATGGTTATGATGTTACTACCATGGAAGTAGTTTTTGTTCTTAGAACTCATCAAACCAACATTTTCCATGAGTCATGGGGGTTAAGAACTGATTCTGTGAAATGCTGGTGCTTACTGTAGACAATAGAAAATGTTACAGAAAAGAAATGTGAAAATGCCCTTGCCATCCTAACATATTAGAAGACTGAATTCTTCTAATTTGGGATACCTAGAGTATCTATAGATAGATAACAAAAGAACCTGTAGTACTTAGATGCATAATTTTTTTCAAGAAGAGGTCCATACTTTGCTGTGTGATACACTGGAAGACACACTCCAAAAAGTAGCCAAGGACACTAAAAAAGTGGGCAATGCTGGGCAAAAGTTAAATTCAATTTAATTTAAGTTTGTTTGTTTTTTAATTCATTCAATCATGTCTGATTCTTGCAGACTGCCTGGACTAGTCCCTGCAATTTTCTTGGCAAGGTTTTTCAGAAGCAGTTTGCCCTGGCCTGCTTCATAGGGCTGAGAGTGTGTGACTGGCCCAAGGTCACCCAGCTGGCTTTGTGCCTAAGGTTGGACTAGAACTCCCAGTTTCCTGGTTTCTAGCCTGGCGCCTTTACTACTACACCAAACTGTCTGTCTGATTTAAGTTAGTTAAATGTAATTGATAGGGTTTCTCCCTGTGTCTCTAATCATTTTCCCTTTCATTCAAAATTACAATTAGGTGGCACCTTTGGAGGGACTTTTGTGGGAGAGCTCATGAAGTGAGCCAGGTGTAGTGTCTGTGGTGGTAGAGGCCCATGACCAGTGCAGAAATGTCACTTTAACCTTTAAATGTTTCTTTAACCAGGATTGCAGAAACATTTTGGGAAAGTTTTCACTGGTGGACCTTTGGAAGGATCCTCCAGGGCATATCTTTACTAGGCACTGTATACTTAGCCCTTAGCTGATGCAAGCCTTTGGATCCTCCACTGTGCATGTTACTGCTTTTCAATTTCAGCTTTAAAGATGATTTTATGGCAACTAGGTGTTGAAAGAATAGTCCCATTTTTTTTGCCTCCAAATGTCAATTTTTCATCCAGTAAACAGCTTTTGTTGGTTTATATGGAATTCTCCCCTCCCTTATCCAACAAGTTTTGAAATTGGCAGGGGCACTCTGCCTATTTTCAGGGCTACTACATGCGGGTTTTGGAGCATACCTGAAACATATTGGAGTTCTCTGTTTCCTATGATCAGCTGGCAGTCATCATGTCCCTAACTTCCACTCAAAGGACAATTTAAAAACAAACTAGGATTCACAATTTGGATGAATATGTTTTGGCCACATTCTATCCATCTAGTTTCAAATGCTGTATGAAGGATGGACACATTCTTTTAGCACTGTCGTTCTTCCTTCCCCAGATTATAACTACACCTTTAACAAGAGTTTGGTCTAGCTTTAAGAAGCGATATGGAGGCATGTCCTTGTTATTATCCATAGACCATCAATTACTTATTACGTTGGCATTCAAGTTTGTCCTTCTGTTTTATATTCATGCTGAGAAGGCTGAAAAAAACTTTCTTATCTAGAAAGATGAGTTTGCTCCACCTTCTGGAAGATTTATCTTGCCTCACAGTTGGGAAGTAAAACTATTTCAAGGGCAAAGGCTGTCCTTTACATACTCCATATAGAAGCAGATTAAAGTAATAAAAAAGCCCTACTAATTTCCATTAGTCCTCTTTCCTTCTCCAAGCTCACTAGGTTCTCACATAACAATTTCATCCTATCTGAACTACTGAACATATTATTTTTGTATATATGAATGTCAGAATTATTAGTTCTGTAAATAATGCTCCACAAGAATCTGGTAACACAGCAAAACATTGTCTCATTGGAACTTTTGATGTGAGTATCAGTTTTTTCTGCTGCCCTCTAGTACTATTTGTTTCTAACTTTGATGAAAATATATTCAACTGTATAGTATCCGAAAAGGTTCTTTGCTATGTATTAGGGCCTCTTTAATCACCAAAAATGCTTGGTCCATTCCTGGACTGAGATGCCTTGTTCATGGTCACTCATACTTGGGTCACTTCCCAGTTGGACTATTGCAATACTATTTGAATGGGGTTGTCCTTGAAGACCACCTGGAGGTTACAACTGGTCCAGAATGTGGCAGCTTATGCAATGCTGGGCGCCTCTCAGTTTGCCCTGCGCTGTCTCCCAGTTTCTTTCTGGGTGCAATTCATGGTGCTGGTTATTATATTTTAAGCACCACAGGGCCACCTCTCCCTGAGGGTATCTGCCTGCTTCACTAGACTAGTTAAAGTAGGAATGCGCCAGGTCCTGTCCCTTAGGTGTTTCTATCTAGTGGAGCCTAGAAAGCATGCCTTTCCTGTAGAAGCCACTATCCTGTGGAACACCTTTTCCCCAAGATCCAGTGGGCCCTCACTTTTTTAGCCTTCCAGAAAGCTGTAAAATGCTGGCAGCTTTCCCCCCAGGCCCTGGGATATGGTAAGGTTGGAGCTTGAAGATTATATGGATTGATGGATTGAAGATGGTGGGGTAGGTGCCTGGTTTTCTGCTTTGTCTTGTTCTTGATTTAATCGTTGTGAGCTGCCCAGACTTGGGTTTCACAAGATGAGTTGCCATATATGCCTTTCAAATAAATACATAAATAAAATACTGCCAAAAAAGCCAATAAATGATTATTTAAATAATAAAATTCTTACTTAAGACTAAATTTTGTAATCTCTTCATCTAAAACCTTTTATGAATATGGCTGATGCAGTGCTAGTGTGCCTTAGCTACTTATCACAATGTGTATCATAATATTTTGGGCTGATACCTTTTAGTGTTCATTAGAAGCAAAATATCAAGAACTCCTTTCCTTGCTTCCTTTTTAAATTTTCCTGAATTTTTAAAAAGAAACATTTAGTTTTTTGCCTCAAATTGTTATGGCATGGTTATATCATTTCCACATTTTGCATCTATTATTTATTAATTGTATTTATTTATTTAATTTATTTTATATCCCGCCTTTATTATTTAATACAATTTATCATTGTGTTTAAAACTACAACAGATTGTATGCAAATATTTTTGGAACTGTTTACTTTGAAAATATCTTCTGTATGATTTTGCTTCATTAGAACTTGATATGTGTATCCATTTATCTTTGCAAATGAGAGCATGAATGTCTTATTGTCAATAAATAGTAATTATGTTATGTGATACAACTTACTATTCAGTTTTTCCTATAACTTTGAATTACAAATAATTCATTCACTATGACCTTTTGAAAAAAAATATCCAGAGGATAAATGATCACATTTACTTGCTCACTTCTAAAGAACTGAATAGATTTAAGATACCTCTTACTATATCAAAATGTCAGTGGTATGATTAATGGCTTCATCATTGCAACATAATTTTCTCAGAAAGAGTTACACAACTGATAAAAGTATTATATGCTTTTACTTAACAGCAATCTAAGTGAGGTTAGATTTGGGATTTTATATTCTCATTTTGGCCTTCCCATAAAAAACAAGCAAAATTCAGAATTACAGTCAGACAGACGACCGATAAAAATGCAATCTTACCTGAAAAATAGCTCTTGCCTGCTTTTTTTTTCTTTTTTTAATAAAGGAAAAATAAATTAGGACATAAATTAAAATATATTTACAGATTACAGAAATGTACTATAAAATGTTTCTATGGATGGAGGACTTTTTCCCCTTTTCCCCCTATTTTTCATGTTTTCACTTGCAAAGAGTGGTAGTAAATACAATGTAAGCGAAAGAGAAGGAAAAAGCGTCCATCTCCTTAGATTCCAATATGGCCAAAATAGTCCAAGCCAAATATCATAACCATAATATTGCCAAGAAAATGGCTGGGACTAGTCCAGGCAGTTGCCAGGAGTCAACAATGACTCAAAGGCACACACAGACAAAAATCATATACTGAGCAATGCATTTCCACGTTCACTGACTCTAAAGTCGTTTCTGAACTAAACTGAAATGAAAGAGATCCATTCAGAACTAGAGCAATAGGAAGGATGCCATTCAGCCTCAGAAAGATTGGCCACTCTTGTCTTACCTCTCTTATCTTTCTCTTCTACGTACGGTATGTTCCACTCTTCTTCCTGCCACACCCTCTCCCTGCTGCACATCCAAAATGGAAAGTTACAGTGAAGCCAAGATTTGCAGGCAAACCCCTGCCTCCCATGTCCTTGGGCACAAGGATCTATGCAATGTGCTCATGCTTTGCCTTCTAGCCACACCAAGAACAGAGATGCTACCATTCCTCTTCCACTGGCCCAACACTGAATTAAACTCCATTTCAACCATACAGAATATACTATACCCTACAGATACCTTTCTCTCTGTCCCAAGTAGTTGCTACCTTCAAAATCTGAATAACCACCACGGGCTCTCTTAAACTTTGAACTCATTCACTGAAAAAGTTGCTATAATTTTGAATGTTGTACTCAAATTTGCAACATCTGTCTTCTGCAAAATATATTTAATTGCAACATAACACCCTGAAATTCTCTAAGAGCTTCAAGTTTCATCTTCTTCTCTTTCCTTCCCCATTTTCTACATTATATTATATGGTACACTTCTTACGATACATGCCTATTTGTTCACATTATTTCCCAAGCAATTTTTATGTAGATTTGCTCTGGGGCATTTTAAAGATTTCCTTAATCCTGCACACACTGATTTTTATCTTAATTTATTAGTATGAGTTTTATTTCACAGGTTGTAATTGTAATCAATGTAGCACATTGCTCTTACTGAAAAGCTGTCCCTACCATCTCTTTTAACAATAATCTGTCTATATTTAACAAATCAGTGACTCAGATTCTGAAAGATATCATATACAGTGTGTATGTGTGTGTATTCATAGTTCATCTATCAATAACAAAGGGAACCTTTTCATATTAAATGTATTTCCACACAGTGAAAATTCTTATGCTATCAAAATCACTTTTTTTGCCTCAATGCTCAATTGGGCACTCAGTGCTACTGTTTAATCAGCACCTCTGGAGCAAACTTCAAATAAAATGAAGTACAATATTTTCTTCACATTATTATCTAAATCAAAGCTTTTAGCTCCTTCCAATTTTTAGCTTACTGGAATAATTTTTTTTCTCTGAGCAATCAGATGGCTTCTGCATTCTTCCTTCCAGCCTCTTCCCTCCATCATGATGTTAGTTATCACAATAACTGTCATCAAGACTAAGTGAAAACATCAGGGTTTCTTTTAGATCTCATGGTTGCAACTGGAGCAAGGCAGATGCACTATGGAATTTGGAAAGAAATATTAAGTTAAAAGTAGAGATAGTGGAAGTATTAATGAAGGCTATAGTTCATAAATTATCATCACTAAGTTATTTCAGTGGGAAAGGTGACTTGATATTTCCAACACCATTAAGGATTGTACATTCACATTTGGCAAGAATTGTTTGGCAAGGGTTTAATCATCAATTTACTTTAAGTCTACATGTGATACACAAGGCAGCAGTTCTTTTCTTCTTGATATAAATCATGACTTTTTCATGGAATTAACTCAGATTCCAAGATTTTTCTAAGACATATTCTTATTAGAGAGGTGATTTAAAATCAGCTAGAGTTATAATCAGAGAAATATATTCTAAGGGAGGCAAGCATATCACTATACAGTGCAATAAATAAGCAAACAAGATTTTGTGGCACTTTCCATAAATCTTAAAATAACTTTTGTTATGATATAGTTATGCAACTAACAAGTTTCAGAGATCATACTGACCAGTGATTTAGTTCAACAATAAAAGCTGTTGAAATTATGTGTTCAGATTGCTTTACACTTTTCATTGTGTTGATATTCTGGTGATTAGTGAGGACCAATCCTATCCTTGGTGCTTTTGCATTGATTTTTCAGTAATATATTAAGCAACTCTTTTGACATTATAGATGGAAGAGCCATACAATTTGCCTATGTAATTGGCTAGCAGACCAAAAATAGAAAACAAGCAGTAGAATGGATATGAAGAATCCTGTAGGGGAATATAGCCACCATAATTCCATGTAACAGAAATAGCTAAGAAAAGGTAATCAATACTGTTCTATAGCAGTTCAGTAGAAGAGAGCAGTGGTAAATACCAATTACACATTCCCAATCTAACTTTCTCATATATATATATATATATATATATATATGTATGTATGTATGTATGTATGTATGAAAGTTTATATATGTATATAAACTTTTATGTATATACACACACACATATTATACACATACATACATACATACTCAAGTAGTAAAATGGATAGAACCAAGGATAGGCATACACATACACACAAAAATTACTCATACCTTAAGCTTTGGGGAATCCTTACTATCAGTACAGCTTTCTGAACTCTCCCTCCAAGCAGCTTCTGAGTATTCTCAAAACAACTGTAATGGCACATTAATGGCACGTAGTGAACCGCAGTGGAAGATGAGAATAGAAAGGATTCAGTGAAGCTGTTTGGTATGAGAAGAACCTATTAACTCATGTAAGAATATATTGGGTTCTATATTAATAAACCTAAAAAATACCATAACACTCAAAATCCCATCTTCAAAAGGCATTGTTTAGGACTGATTTCTGAAGAAAATTCCTTTAGCTGCACATAGAAAAGTCAACAGTAAGAACACCAGGCAAATATCCTTGGATGCTAACTTTTTGTGTGTAGCATTCAGTGAGGTCTTTCTGGCAAAGGTCATCAGCTGACTCCTAAATGAACTTTGCCACAACTTCATACATTCCATCTGCAAATCACCCCCAGTGCACTTTCAAAATAACTTGTATTTTATATATATAATTTCAGTTGGTATTAATTGCAGGGAGAGGCTTGACTCTTTCTCCCCTTTTGTTCAGTGTCTACATGAAACTACTGGTTGAGGTCATCTACTGGTTTGGGTTTTGGTATCATCAGTATTCACCTTTTTAGGATCACTGGTCAATCAAAATGGCGAATGCAGCCAAGAAATTAAATGTCGAATCATGTTGATTCGCACAGCAATGATGAGTATGAATCAAATTTGGACAAGCAAGGATGTCAGCTTGATGACTAAGTGTAGACTAGTCCTCACTATCATGTTCCCCATAACTACATATGGCTGTGAAAGTTGGACGATGAAAAAGTTGGATAGAAGGAAAATCGATTCATTTGAACTATGGTTTTGGAGGAGGCTCTTGTGCATCCCTTGGACTGCAAAGATAACAAATAAAGAAGTGTTGAAACACATAAAACTGGTCATGTCACTAGAAGGAAAAATAACAAAACTCAGACTTAATTACTTTGGTCATGTCATGAGATCAACATTGTTGGAGAAAGACGTTATGCTTGGAATGGTCAGTGGCAAAAGATGACAAGGACGCCAAAGAATGTGCTGGTTGGATGTAATCAAAGCAGACACAGGCCAAAATATAAAGCAACTGAAAGAAGCTGTACAAGATTGGAAATCATGGAGAGAGCTGGCTTATGGAATCACCAAGTGTTGGATATGACTGAATGGATAATTCGATTTGATTAGATCATCAGTATGCTGATTGAATTGAATTGAATTATCCATTCAGTTGTATGGATAATGCTGATGATACCCAATTATATCTTTCATCATTTCCTCATTTGAGGGTGGGGAACAATCTAGGGTATTCCTGGATTCATAGCTCTATCTGGTACCCCAGCTGTACCATTTCCTAGATCAGGAGGCCCTTCAGACAGTCACTCATGCCCTAGTCACCTCACAGTTTGACTACTGCAATGCAGTGTACATGGGCCTGACCTTGAAGTCCACTCGGAAGTGATGGGCATCCCTCAGTATGCCCATGTGACACCTCTGCTTCACAAGCTGCAATGGTTACTAGTATGCCTCCAGGTGTGATTCAAAGTTCTGGTTATGACTATAAAGCCCTACATGGTGTAGAGCCTGGTTACTTGAGGAACCACCTATCTTCCATGGTATCAACCCAGCTGGCTCATTCCAATGGATTGGCATGGTCTAAGTCCCTTCAATTAAATAATGTCATCTATCAGGAGCCAGAAGCATGCTTTCTCTGCCATGGCACCTGCCCTCTGGAATGTGATTCCCCCTGATATCCAGGTGGCTCCCATCCCACCGATATTCCAGAAAGCCTTAAAGTTCTCCCAGCCTTGGGTTATGTTGGTTGGGACCCTTGACAGATTGTTTGAGGGTGTGGGTGTGGTTATCTGGCTTTGCTGGATTCACTGGGTTCTTTTTAAAATTTATTTCTTATTTATTTTATGAATATTGCATTGTATATTTATTCTGTTTGGTTTTATTGTATGCTACCCAGAGTCAGGCCAAACTATCGAACAGTGGCACTCATTTCACATGCCAGTAAGGTAATGCTCAAGATCCTGCAAGGTAGTCTTCAGCAATTCATGGAGCGAGAATTGCCAGATGTACAAGCTGGGTTTAGAAAAGGCAGAGGAACTAGGGACCAAATTGCCAACGTCCACTGGATGATGGAAAAAGCCAGGGAATTTCAGAAAAACATCTATTTCTGTTTTATTGACTATTCTAAAGCCTTTGACTGTGTGGACATAACAAATTGTGGCAAGTTCTTAGCAGTATGGGGATACCAAGTCATCTTGTCTGCCTCCTGAGGAATCTGTATAACAACAAAGTAGCAACGGTAAGACCAAGCCACGGAACAACAGACTGGTTTAAGATTGGGAAAGGAGTGCAGCAGGGCTGTATACTCTCACCCTACCTGTTCAACTTGTACACAGAACACATCATGTGACGTGCTGGGCTGGATGAATCCAAGGCTGGGGTTAAGATCGCTGGAAGAAACATTAACAATCTCAGATATGCAGATGATACCACTTTGATGGCTGAAAGTGAGGACGAACCGAGAAGCCTCATGACAAAGGTGAAAGAAGAAAGTACACAAGCTGGGTTGCAGTTAAGCCTCAAAAAAACCAAGGTTATGGCAACCAGCTTGATTGATAACTGGCAAATAGAGGGAGAAAACATAGAGGCAATGACAGACTTTGTATTTCTAGGCACAAAGATTACTGCAGACACTGACTGCAGCCAGGAAATCAGAAGACATTTAATCCCTGGGAGGAGAGCAATGACAAATCTTGATAAAATAGTTAAGAGCAGAGACATCATGCTGACAACAAAGGTCCGCATAGTTAAAGCAATGGTGTTCCCTGTAGTAACATATGGCTGTGAGAGCTGGACCATAAGGAAGGCTGAGAGAAGGAAGATAGATGCTTTTTGAACTGTGGTGTTGGAGGAAAATTCTGAGAGTGCCTTGGACTGCAAGAAGATCAGACCAGTCCATACTCCAGAAATAAAGCCAGACTGCTCACTTGAGGGAATGATATTAAAAGCAAAACTGAAATACTTTGGCCACGTAATGAGAAGACAGGACACCCTGGAGAAGATGCTGATGCTGGGGAGAGTGGAAGGCAAAAGGAAGAGGGGCCAACCAAGGGCAAGATGGATGGATGATATTCTATTGGTGATGGACTCGTCCCTGAGGGAGCTGCGGGTGGTGACAACCGACAGGAAGCTCTGGAGTGGGCTGGTCCGTGAAGTAACGAAGAGTCAGAAGCGACTGAACAAATAAACAACAACAACCCAGAGTCAGTCTGGAGTCAGGTGATGCTTAAATTGAATAAATCAAATCAAATCAAATTAAATATAAGTGCTTTTCATACCTGTATGCATGTACATACATTTCTTCATAACAGTTCCAATAAAGGATGACCATATTTCATTGTAATTGTCTACATATAAGCTATGTCAGTAAATAACTCATTCATAAGTTGCAAGTAACATCAGTCCACTAGATAATTGGGACCATAAATTTATCTTTCCAATGTTGTCTCTTAGCAATAAGAAAGGAATGGTGAATCTATTTCTATTGTCCAGTTGTCAATTTCCATGTAATAGGTTGTTGTTTATTCGTTTAGTCGCTTCCGACTCTTCGTGACTTCATGGACCAGCCCACGCCAGAGCTTCCTGTCGGTTGTCAACACCCCCAGCTCCCCCAGGGACGAGTCCGTCACCTCTAGAATATCATCCATCCACCTTGCCCTTGGTCGGCCCCTCTTCCTTTTGCCTTCCACTCTCCCTAGCATCAGCATCTTCTCCAGGGTGTCCTGTCTTCTCATTATGTGGCCAAAGTATTTCAGTTTTGCCTTTAATATCATTCCCTCAAGTGAGCAGTCTGGCTTTATTTCCTGGAGGATGGACTGGTTGGATCTTCTTGCAGTCCAAGGCACTCTCAGAATTTTCCTCCAACACCACAGTTCAAAAGCATCGATCTTCCTTCGCTCAGCCTTCCTCATGGTCCAGCTCTCGCAGCCATATGTTACTACAGGGAACACCATTGCTTTAACTATGCGGGCCTTTGTTGTCAGTGTGATGTCTCTGCTCTTAACTATTTTATCAAGATTTGTCATTGCTGTTCTTCCAAGGATTAAGCGTCTTCTGATTTCCTGACTGCAGTCAGCATCTGCAGTAATCTTTGCACCTAGGAATACAAAGTCTTTCACTGCTTCTACATTTTCTCTCTCTATTTGCCAGTTATCAATCAAGCTGGTTGCCATAATCTTGGTTTTTTTGAGGTTTAGCTGCAAACCAGCTTTTGCACTTTCTTCTTTCACCTTCATCATAAGGCTCCTCAGTTCCTCTTCATTTTCAGCCATCAAAGTGGTATCATCTGCATATCTGAGATTGTTAATGTTTCTTCCAGAGATTTTAACTCCAGCCTTGGATTCCTCAAGGCCAGCTTGTCGCATGATGTGTTCTGCATACAAGTTGAATAGGTAGGGTGAGAGTATACAGCCCTGCCGTACTCCTTTCCCAATCTTAAACCAGTCTGTTGTTCCGTGGTCTGTTCTTACTGTTGCTACTTGGTCGTTATACAGATTCCTCAGGAGGCATACAAGATGACTTGGTATCCCCATACCACTAAGAACTTGCCACAATTTGTTATGGTCCACACAGTCAAAGGCTTTAGAATAGTCAATAAAACAGAAATAGATGTTTTTCTGAAACTCCCTGGCTTTTTCCATTATCCAGCGGATATTGGCAATTTGGTCTCTAGTTCCTCTGCCTTTTCTAAACCCAGCTTGTACATCTGGCAATTCTCGCTCCATGAACTGCTGAAGTCTACCTTGCAGGATCTTGAGCATTACCTTACTGGCATGTGAAATGAGTGCCACTGTTCGATAGTTTGAACATTCTTTAGTGTTTCCCTTTTTTGGTATGGGGATATAAGTTGATTTTTTCCAGTCTGATGGCCATTCTTGTGTTTTCCAAATTTGCTGGCATATAGCATGCATTACCTTGACAGCATCATCTTGCAAGATTTTGAACAGTTCAGCTGGGATGCCGTCGTCTCCTGTTGCCTTGTTATTAGCAATGCTTCTTAAGGCCCACTCAACCTCACTCTTCAGGATGTCTGGCTCTAGCTCACCGACCACACCGTCAAAGCTATCCCCGATATTGTTATCCTTCCTATACAGGTTTTCTGTATATTCCTGCCACCTTTTCTTGATCTCTTCTTCTTCTGTTAGGTCCTTGCCATCTTTGTTTTTGATCATACTCATTTTTGCCTGGAATTTACCTCCAATGTTTCTAATTTTCTGGAAGAGGTCTCTTGTCCTTCCTATTCTATTGTCTTCTTCCACTTCCGCACATTGCTTGTTTAAAAATAATTCCTTATCTCTTCTGGCTAACCTCTGGAATTTTGCATTTAATTGGGCATATCTCCCCCTATCACTGTTGCCTTTTGCTTTCCTTCTTTCTTGGGCTACTTCTAGTGTCTCGGCAGACAGCCATTTTGCCTTCTTGGTTTTCTCTTTCTTTGGGATGTATTTTGTTGCCGCCTCCTGAACAATGCTGCCAACTTCTGTCCAGAGTTCTTCCGGGACCCTATCTACTAAGTCCAGTCCCTTAAATCTATTCTTCACCTCCACTGCATATTCCTTAGGAATATTAGTGAGCTCATATCTAGCTGATCTGTGGGTCTTCCCTAATCTCTTGAGTCTGATCCTAAATTGTGCAAGAAGACGTTCGTGATCTGAACTACAGTCAGCTCCAGGCCTTGTTTTTACCGACTGTACAGATGTCCGCCACCTTTGGCTGCAAAGGATGTAATCAATTTGATTTTGGTGTTGTCCATCTGGTGAAGTCCATGTATAAAGCCGTCTCTTAGGTTGTTGGAAGAGAGTGTTTGTTATGCAGAGTGAATTGTCTTGGCAAAATTCTATCAGCCTGTGTCCTGCTTCGTTTTGTTCTCCCAGGCCATACTTACCTGTAATTCGAGGTGTCATTTGACTGCCCACCTTAGCATTCCAGTCTCCTGTGATGAAAATAACATCTCTTTTAGGCGTGTTGTCCAGTAGGTGCTGCAGATCCTCATAGAACTGCTCTACTTCAGCTTCTTCAGCATTTGTGGTTGGGGCGTATATTTGGATCACTGTGATGTTAGATGGCTTGCCCTGAATTCGAATTGAGATCATTCTGTCATTTTTTGGGTTGTATCCAAGCACTGCTTTAGCCACTTTACTATTAATTATGAAGGCTACTCCATTTCTTCTGTGGTCCTCTTGTCCGCAGTAGTAGATCTGGTGGTCATTTGATGTGAACTGCCTCATTCCAGTCCATTTCAGTTCACTGACGCCCAGAATGTCTATCTTTAATCTTGACATCTCACCAATAACCACATCCAATTTGCCCTGGCTCATAGATCTTACATTCCAGGTTCCAATGGTGTGTTGATCCTTGGAACATTGGATTCGCCGTTCACCACCAGCACCGTCGGCCGCTAGCCGTCCTTTCGGCTTTGAGCTAGCTGCGTCATCACGTCTGGGGCTAGTTGAGCTCATCCTCTGTTCCTCCCCAGTAGCATTTTGACCATCTTCCGACCTGGGGGTCTCATCTTCCGATGGTATACCGACATATCTCTGGTTGTACTGATCCATTTAGTTTTCACGGCAAGAATACTGAGGTGGGTTGCCATTACCTTCCCCAGGGATCGCATTTAGTCTGACCTCTCTGTCATGACCTTCCCGTCTTGGGTGGCCCTTCACGGTTTAGCTCATGGCATCATTGAGGTGCTCAAGCTCCAGCACCACGACAAGGTAACGATCCTTTGCTGAAGATGTAATAGGTATGTAGTTCAAAAGAATATGGATGTCCAAAAATATTAAAACTTGTCTCAAACTCAGATTTATATGTGTAGTTACATATATAATTATAATTTGTTTTAATCTGTTCAGTCATGCTCAATTCTCGGAGACTGCCTGGACAAGTCCCTGCAGTTTTCTTGGCAAAGTTTTTCGGAAGTGGTTTTTCCTTGCCTGCTCCCTAGGGCTGAGAGAGAGTGACTGGCCCCAGGTCACCCACCTGTCTTTGTGCCTAAGGTGGGACTAGAACTCATGGTCTTCTGGTTTCTAGCCTGATGCCTTAACCACAACACCAAACTGGCTCCTCAGTTATAATTTTAGGATAAAGCAAAAGTATGTTTTAAATTAAGTGTTATTTTCATTGCTTCTCCAGCAACACAATGATTTACTCATTCCTTTTCTATACAAACTCGGTGGGGTCCTCTAAAACTGAACCATTATTTTTTGTCAAATAAGCTATAATCTAAAATCTATTGAAATGTTGATACTGATGATAAACCAGTTTCGTACTGATGCCAAACAAATTTTCTACATTTAGACAAAATGTAGGTTCTAATTCCTTTTTCCACTCAGTTTTTAAAATATACATGCCCATGATGAGTGTGAACAAAAAAATTGAAAATAGTAAAGGCAAGTTGGAAGTAGGATGATGATTATGATGATGATTATGATGATGATGATTTAAATTTATAGGCTATCCACCTCCTTGTTCTAATATGTATTGTTAAGGCTTTGAAAAATGGAAAGGCTAGTGTTCTGAAAAGGCTTATTGATCAGGATCCCAGGAAGAAGTGCAGTGTGCTTTGATGATGGATATACAACGATACTTACCACTCTCTAGAAGTCCTTGCCTTATACAAGCTGATCCTCATACTTATTAGCAATTTTGCTCATTAATGAATAAAAGCCAACATATGTTCTCGAAAAGATACAGCGTTACGAGAGACTACAGTTTCTTATGGATTGCCATTTTTTCACCTTTTGCTGGTAATATAAAATCATAGTGTCCCATTCATATTTTAAAAGCAACTGGGCTCTTTTGTTATGAATATTGCACAAATCAAGGAAACAATAATGGTAATAACAGCTTGGTAATGCACACAGTAAACACAAACAAATAACTACCTTTGGAAGAGTGGTAATGAGTGATGGCCATATTCAGTCAGACTGCTGATGCAGGAATATAGAAACTAGAGAGATATCAACCAGCCTGATTTAAGACCTGAAGAGAATGCAGCATGGAGAGATTGATAGTCCTTTTGGTTGAGGTCCGTGGCCCACATCAGAGCTTTTGGGATTGATGTCACACAGAGCTATCAATCTCAAAGAGGCAAACCAGACCACTATTCTCTATGAAGAATGGGCCATATTAAATACTTTGACATGGACTAGATTGACAATTGCAAAATGACTATGGAAAATGCATGTTTGTAAAAATAAATACAATACTGATTCTCTACAGAATTTATTGAGTAATAATAGCAAAAGAATAATAAGAATAAGAATAAGAATCGGTTGTTAGCTAAAGTGGGAAGGGAGGGAGGGAGGGATAGGCAGGCAATATACAGGTAAAAGGATGCTGAAAGTTTTCATTATTTACATATGTATGTGTACATTACTGTGCCTTACAGAATTCCAGAGGCAAGATTATGCACTGTCCCCCAAACCTTGCTATTCACAAAGAAGGCTAACAATGAGACAAAAAATTAAGGAAAATATAAGAATGAGAGAGAGGACTGAATGTGAGCAAATGTAGTTAATCTCCATTCATAGGAAGAAGCAAGAAAGAATGGGAAAATAATAAAAAGAGCACAAAGCTATCATGTGACTCAAGAAATGGAAGAGTGAAATTCACAGACACCGACAGGCCAAAAATCCTGCATGCTTCTGTACCACTAGGAGTCACTAGGAGTTAACCTCAATTCATGGGAGCCTTTACATTTATTTGCATAAAACTTAAGCACAACTCCAGAAGTGGTAGGATGAATCTTCTGAAGTCCCTTGGCCACATTTGGTCTAGTGGTTAAGGTGCTGGGCTAGAAACCAGGAGTCTGAGTTCTAGTTCCACCTTAGGCATGAAAGCTGGCTGGGTGACCTTGGGCCACTCACTCTCTCTCAGCCCAACTCACCTCACAGGGTTGTTGTTGTGGGGAAAATAGGAGGAGGAAGGAGTATTAGGCATGTTCCCCACCTTGAGTTATTTATAAAAAATAATAAAGAGGGGATAAAAATAAAAATAAAAAATATTCAGTTTGCTTCAATTGAAAATGGTTCTCTAGAATAGGGTCAAATGATAATTTGGAACTGTATCAGTTAAGTCATTGATGTAAGAGCAAATCAGGCAACATTATCAGCAAAATGTTTAGCAAACTTGCCACAGCTCCAGGTATAACTTTCCCAGAGCCCAGATGTTACAACTCCTTTTCCATTGAAAGGAGTTATGCCAAACCACTACCTGCCAAGGCAAGGGCAATGGAGAAATAAAATCAAGGCACTGTCCTCATTCTTACTTAATACTGTGTTCTTTGCCTCCTATATCCACTAATAATTATTATAGGACTCAGATCTTCCATCATAGTTGTCATCCAACTTGGTTTATTGCCCCTGACTCTCTGGTGATCCTCCTGTCAGACAAGGCATCTCATAGAACCATGAAGTTCGAGGAGTCAACTTGCTGCTCAGTGTGGGATCTACTAAAGCATCTTTGGTAGATGACCATCCAGCCTCTCTATGAAGATCTTCAGTGAAGGAAAACTCATCACTTCATGGGACAGCCTGTTCCACTGGTTAACAGCTTGTGTGGCCAGGAAGTTCAGTCCTGTAATTTTAACCCATAGATTCTGATCCTTCCCTCCAGGCTAATAAAGGATAAGTTTACTTCCTCTTCTGTATGGCAACTCTTTGGATATTTCAAGACTGCTATCATATCTCTACTCAATCATCTGTTTACTGACTAAACATACCTAGATCCTTTATCCGTTCCTCACAGGGCCTGGTAGCCTTTCTCTGAACTTGCTCCAATTTGACACTGTCCTCTTTGATTGGTAGCACCCAGAATGGGCACAGTGCTCCCAATGGGCTCAAGCTAGAGCAGAGTAGATTATACAATTATTTCCCATGAACTGGAATTTATGCTCCTGTTAATGGCCCCCAGTAGCCTTTTTAGCATCTGCCCTAGGATGCCACACATATGAAAAAGAGAAATGGAAGCTAGCCTCTAATCTTAAAAGCTGTTCCTTCACAGCTTCATAATAGAGAGCAAATTTCTTCTATCAACAATTAAATGCATACCAGAGCCAACACAAACTGCCTCTAAGAAGTCAAGAGCTAAGGAATTAAATGAAATACGGTATTGCTTTGCTAGATAGCAGCCAATGAGGGTAAACTAGTACAGTTTTGGTAGTAGATTGTAGATTGTATCAAGTTTGCAAGAATCTCTTGGCAAAATGGTAACCATTGACACCTCACAAAAGACAGCTGAGGTCCTGTTTCTATTTCCATCAGATGTTGTTATGTGTTTTAAAAGAATTCCTAGCAGGGTCACATTCCAATTTCCTGGGTGGTTTGGGACATTTTCTCAGGGTGATTTGATGTGATTTTGGCACTGCCCACCTCTAGGTGGCTCAAAATGTAAACAAGACAGTAAAGTAAAATACAAAATATAATGGGAAAGATAGAGAGCAAGATGGCAAATCAGGCCAGGAACACAAAACCAAATACAAGCATACCCTGCAAGGGGACCCAACCACCTTAGCCTAGGGCCTTGGAGAACAGTCTTCTTGTTTCTGTGAGATGAGACAATACCAAAGGCCAGTGCTCAGTATCTGAGCAAAGGAGGCTCTGAGAGAGATACCATTTAGCCTGGAAATAGGATGTTAATTTGACAGTGGTACTCTGTATATGTCCAGATGCCCCTTTTAATTAATTTTATTTATTCCAAGTCTTAGTACTAGAAAATATTCTGGAAATGAGGTTTGGCATAAATTAGTATTTGCTAGCTGTTTACTGGCAGTATATTTGGAAAAATGTGTTGATTGTATATAGGGCTTTGTCAGAAATTAATAGGGAGAAATAATCAGTGTAGTTGTCCCCAGACTAGATTCCTTTCAATATGCTTCATTTTTTTAGACAACTCAGAGACTTCAGTAGTGTGTGGTCTAGCAATCTAATAAATAAATAAATCCCAGATAAATAATTGCTAAATAAGGATAAAGCCATGTTACTTCCCTTCCCAAGTGCTAGATTATAAGGGAGACGATTTGGTATATTTACCATAAAAGTCCTTCCTTAAGTAGGAAAGATAGTAATCTTTTCATCAGGCTGCAATAGAATGTGGTTGGAATTCCACTGGGCTCTTACTAAACCCTGAGCTGTTTTCATTCCAGTTAATCAGCACAAATATTGCAGTTTTGAGAATATGAGTTTTTTTCTTTACATTCTTCCTCCTTCTTTTCTTTCCCCTTTGGAGCTATGTACTCTAATCTGTTAACCACTAGCAGAAACTGGCTTGTCCTATTGAATATACCACTGCAAGAGTCCTTTCAAATGAAAAACAAGATAAAAATACTTCAGGTGGAGTAAATAACCATTTTAAATACCTCCCTTCCAAGATATGTGTCAGCCTTCCCAGGTAGACCAGACAGGAAACATGACCAGATGAGCTAATTCTACTTATTGAAGGCTACATTAACAAAATCTTGCAAGTCTGAAAGTATAATTCTCCCACCATCACCATTACAGGGAGGGTCCCTCCTGAGCCTCCTGCTCCATCCACTATGTAGCTGTGGGCTATGCTCCCTCTTATCTGACCATTCTCTAGGCAAGCATCTCTTCACCTGGTCACCCAAGGCCATTCCCACATACCATTACAATATGCCTAGTATCTTAGTAGTACCTTAGATTAAAACCATCTTTCTACATCTTAGCATTCAAAATCCATTTTGACACTACAATCTCCAGATTATTACCTCCAGACATTCTCCTTAGGTACATCCTTTACTTTATCAAATATTTTTTCAAGTTAAGCTTGTACATTTATTAGACTGAAGAACCCAAATCAAATTGCTAAGTATTAAAGAGTAATACTCTTTAATACTTATTTGCCTCGAACAGTAGCTACCCAAAGCAGGCCCTTTCTCACCTTAAAGGGAAAGTGGTTCCCCTTTCACAATAGAATGCCTTTAACACTGGGAAACAGGACTTCCGGTGGGGACATGGCAGACTGAACAGCTGTGCCCGCGGGCTTAGCAGGCAGGACTGACAACATGGCATGTTTTGGGGGCTCAGGCAGGTTTTTCCTTTCCCCAGGAGTGTTTTTCTAGAAAAAGGAAAACACCTGGAATCACCCAATCTGTCCCCCGGATGGCTGCTTGCAGCCAGAAGATTGCAAACAGAGATCGCGCTTGACTGGTAAGAGCAGCCAGGAGGCTGGGAAGTCACCATTTCCAAGCAGCGCTGTAGCCTTAAAGGGACACTAAGACCAGCCACCCCATTTCTAAACCACCTAATTTATATTTCTTTAAGTATGCATACTACAGCAAGGAGAAGTGGGTTCTCTTAGTGTTTATCATTATTTTTGGGATTAATATTTTTATAAAAAATCCTTTTTAAGTTTTGGACTTTGTTTTCCATCCAAATATGAATGAGGATTGAGAGTAAATAATTGTCTCCCTATTATTATTTTTGTATTAAATTTGAAGATATTAGCATTTTCCTACACGTTGAATCAGCTGTTTTGAATTTTCAGCTTTCTGCTTCTACTTTCCCTGGGGAACTGTCTGCATATCTCACTTTCACTAATGTAAACACATTCTGAGATTCTTTCATATCTTCTACTTTCACTGGTTAAGCTCGTAGGGAGTGCCATAATCTACTGCATGAGACATGGAGGATTTTAAACAGACTTTCTCTGACTTCCACCAAGATTTTAAACAGATTCTTTCTGATTCCTACCAAGTTTTTATTCAAGGCATTCAGGACATTGTGGAAAATATGAGGTCTAAAATGTGTCATCTGGTTGGGGATGTCATGGATGAAACTGAGGAATTTAACAGTGACAGAAGTGTCTCTTCTAAGAGTGAGATCAGGACTTCTGTTGAAATGCTGGATGAAGATCCGATAGTCGAGTTGAAGAAATTAAAGGAGAGAACGAGTTGCAAGCCATAAGTGAAATTGATTTTCTGATGGAATGCCATGGAAAAGAAGGGGTTATTATGTATGGGAGGTTTCCTAAAGAGAAGTTGGAGTTTTTGAGGGAGGCAGTTGGGCTGTTTGATTTTTGTTAAGAAAAAAGCTCTGTGCACATTGTGGGGTTATGTAAATGCTCTGGTTTATTTTGAAGTGGGATAAAGGTTTAAGAATATTTATCTAGATTGCTTTTACAGTTTGGCTGATTTCATTTATCTTTAATGATTTGGATTAAGATTAACATTATTATAATAAAAAAATAATAATGTTTGGTTTTGGGTTTAATATGATTAAGATTATTAAATTTGTTGTATTACCAAGTACAATGGAAGACAATTTATATGTTTTTTACTTTGATCTTTATTATAATAGACAGGAATGTATAAAATAGTAGAAGGAAGGAAATAATTAAATAAAGGTTATCTTTGGGAGGGAGTTGATTAGGAGGTACACACACACACACACATTCTATTAATATAAGGAAAGGGAGCAACTGTATTTAGTTATTTTTATAATGTGCCAATGGAATGATTTATAGAAATAATGTGATTTTGGTTTAAGATAGAGTAAGGGATTGATTATGGAAAATTGCTGTATACAGTATCCTTGCTGTTAAAAGTCGGAAGTCAGCTCTTTTTGTAAGTTTGAACATTTTCTCTTGTGTTTCTACACTTTTTTAGTTTTTTTTCTTTGTATTTTTTTCTTTCTCTGTAGCTTTTATCTTTGCTTAAACTTAATAAAATTCTTATTTAAAAAAAAAAAAAAACTGGGAAACAAATCCCAGCAGATTAAATTGGTTCCACTCACTTAAACTAAGAATACAGCTAAAACTAAACAAGAAGACTTTTTACTAAGCAGCACTAGAATTAGCTCTTCTGAAATGGCTCCCAGAAATGTTCAACTTTAATTGGATTATGACAATCTAATATGAGAATCACTGATGGCCATAGCTAGATTATGGAGTGCAGGGCTTCAGATTAGATTCTGAAAAGTTGCTTTAAAATGAGTGGGGGTACAAACATAGCACCTATTTGCAACTCCTTAAAGCAGTTGCAGCTTTTTCTGGGATCATGTGGGTGTACTTTGCTCTGATACACTTTTTTGGAATCAAATTGAGGCACTGCATCACTTATCAAAAATGAGTGAGTATTCCTTTTGTATAATCCTGTTATTAAAAAGAAGAGGTGGTGTGCATGATAGGATTGTGAGACTGCAGTTGATTTTCCTTCAGGAGGCATTTTCTACCATTTAGGGGTGATGTTTGGCCAATCTGCTTCAACTGACCACTTTGGTTTAATGGAAGTTGTTCATGCACATGTACATAAGCCACTTTTTTCTGACCAAGCACAGCAATATGACCATACAGCTGGTGAGATGTGGAGCATAGGAAGTGAATTGAGCCTTCAGAGATCTACATTATATGTATGCGTGTGCATGTGTAAAGAAATTATCTTCTTCTTATTGATCATATCTGTGGTTTTGTTTTGATTTATGCAGAAGATTCTCTTGTTCTGGGATGAGGGTGGGACAACCTATTTTTTTTAATTGGTGGATTTCCACCAGTGATGCGTAAACTTTTTGGATACGAAGGAAATAGTCACCAATCTTCATTCTATCTGGTTGAATATTTATTTCTTTATTTCTTTACTCATTAACAGCACTTATATATTGCCAGCTACCTACACAAATTACTTTTCTTACAATAAACTGAACATTAAAATGCTACTATTTCATCGAAGAAGGCAATTAAACAACAACAACTGCAAGAGAGGATAGAAGGCAGAAGTCTAAGAGTTCCGTTCTGTTATCCTGATGCATTTGCTACCATCTTTAAATGTACAGTGCTGGCATTTTAAAAGAATTGAGATCATCGCTGCCTGTTGTCAGCAGTTTCATTTTAAGGATAGGAGTATCATTTTTTGTTTTTGTTTTTGGCCTCTGAATGAAATTGCCTCTCCTGTCCTGTTCATTTGCAGCAATAGAGGCAAATGGTACTGAGAAGATCATGGAATAGGTCTTGAACACCAAGACACTAGATACTTTATTAAAGTTATTTGAAGGGAAAGTGGTGCTTAAGAATGGTCCTGAAAAGGCTGTACTGGCAAATGCTGCTATAGAAAATTGGAAAATGCCTATCATGATGCTTTAGCAGGAATTGTGAAAGCACTTTGAATTCCACTTCAGGGTTATTGGGTTATCTCCTGCATGAGTGACAAAGAAGTCTTCTGTTCCTTGGCTTGAATAGATTGCAACCCACCTTGTCAAAACTCCCGTTAAGTGTTCCAACCTTAGTTTCTTGCTCAGCCATATCTTCCCCTCTTGCCAGAATAACAGAAAATTGCAGTTTACCAGATAGATCTAAAAATATAACATCACTGATGCATCTCACTGAAAGACACTGGTTCAGATTCAGAAAACTATAAATGGAGCAGTGCTATCAGCACTGAGAATGCTCTCAAGGTCTTCTGTAGCAAAGGGATGGAGCATCATAAACCCAATACAGTTTGGTCCATTCATCATTCATGATGAATGAAATATAATTTGAGCCTTCTTTGCTCACAGCTAGTTGGCTGCTTTGATGTGCTATCCTATGGTGCTTGAGTCAGCAGAAAAAGATGGTTTCATATATTGCACTGCCCTGACTGTGGAACATTATTCCGTCTCAGTAACAAGGTGGCAAGTGGGGCTGCCCTTAAAGTTTTGATGTGGGATAAGCTGAGGAAAGTGATTGGTAGATTCTCCTGGCTCCAGGGCACCTTCCACCAAGTGTTACCTGTTGGAGGGAAAAGCAATAACCAATCACCATCCTTAACATGTGATGGAGCAGGGTTGGACCAATGTAGGTGGGTGCCTGAAGCAGGGAGATTACCCAACTTTCAGTTGCCCCAGTGGCAGGCTACATGTGGAGTTACTCTTTCTTTGTGAAGTCACTTGGGCTATTTCCAAACATTGGTCTAGCACCAAGAGTGTGAAACACACAGTATGTCGAAAAGTAGCAGGAATCCTCCTCCTCTGCCATCACTGCTTCTATATAGTTTCAGTCAAAGGTGATTTTTTTTTAAATGGGGAGAACTCTATTAAGAAAATCAGTTGGAATCTTGAAAAGCTCACAGTAATCAATTTAGCACTACACTTTGCAGGAAAAATTGCTCACATTTGTTCCTGCGTGGAAGCCATCATATGAGAATGAGAATGGATGTGACCACAAGTTCTGCCTAGTGAAGGAGCTTGGAGAAGTTTCAGGTTGTACAGTGTTACGATGGAGCTTTAAGCAGTAAGCAGGTGTTCCCATTGACAGGATCAAATACCTGTCAAAGCAAAGGATCAATAAATATCATTTAATTTTTTCAAAATTTCTCAAGGATTCTATTCTGCCCGTTTTCTGAAACCTATATAAGCAAATAAAATGAATTAAACTATCTTTCAACCCCGCCATATTGTCAACAGTAAAAGGCACAATTTATCCTCGAAGCAAGGCAAAGCAGTAAATCTTTATTTAGAAATTTCCATTTATTCTGTTACCATTATCTAGTGTTGTTATTACATAGTATTATTTTACATTGTTAAGATGATTTCTGTTGAGGAATAAAGATGTGGTGAAACAGACTACATTAATCAGAATACTAATCTAAGTACTTGTAGAATTTGATGAATTAGTGGAACTGGTTGGATGTCTTGAAGAGACTGGGGAAATAGGTTATTGGCTCAATAAAACATCGCGTGGCATTTAAAATGTCAGCCTAATAGCAAGAACCAGTAAGGCTTTTAATTACCTTCTGTGCCGGCTTTTTAATTGCTTTGATGGTTACAACGCTTAGCGAGCTCCTGACAGAATTGTAGCTACTGATTTAATTTAAACTGTTTATAATAATCTGGATAGGAAGGTAAAAGATCCCTGCAGTTAAATACAGTTTTCTTCATCACATACACAGAGGTGTGAAGAACCTTTGATGGCTGAATAAAGATATAGATGGTCTCTCACCAACCTGCCAGATTACCTCTCTCAGTGCCTTTTTGCCCAGTATGGCTTGGCTGATTATGGACTGGTCAATATCCATTAAAAAATTGGGTTGAATTGTTTGGATGGTTGGAAGTACACCTTGGGAGGACTAACGTAAAGCATAGCAGCCCTAGCAATACATCCTTCACCCAAGCAGGTTTTGCCCTGTAATGGGCATGTGCAATCATTTTCACACTGAGGCTGCATTTGGTCTTTGAGTGGTGAGTTGCGGGGCACATTTCAAAAAGCAGGAAGGGTCAGGATAAATATGTAATTTGATTGAACTGAAATTTAATTTAGATGCAAATAAATTAATTCAGTGGAGTTCATATAAATACTCTCCATGTTTTTAACAGTTTCCCTTTTTATTGTATTAATGGTTAAATTCAGCATCAGCCTATGGAAAAACTGAGGAGGCTAATCTCAGAGCCTTTGGGGGCAACAGATAGCGCACCATGCCCTGTTTGGTAAATATTGGGGCATGAAATTGAATGGAGAAAATAGGAGGAAAGGGTTACTTCCTGTGCTTTATTCTGTAGATCTGAACAGATCCCAACCACCTTAGGCATTTTAAAGCTTTAGGATCTCCAATGTTGCTGCATCCCGAAGGAGAGGGCATTTTGAACATCTTGAAGGAGAGTAACAACAAATAAAGAACTTAAGGTTTCTTCAACAAGCTTTTCACTGGTTCTAATTCACACCTCAAATGTTGTATTTAATTATAGAAGTTTAATAATAATAATAATAATAATAATTTATTAAATTTGCATGCCGCCCAAATCCCAGTGACTCTGGGTGGTTTACTGTCATGTCCCCCGTTGCGATGTATACATACATCACAACGGGGAACATGCCTTTCCGGTGAAGGGGAGGGGGGAGGAAAGAATCAGTGCTAATCCCATAAGCACTGAAAGACAATACAGATAAAGGACAAAGGAGCCATACCTTTGCCCTGACCCGGGAAGCCATCATCCTATCTCCTGACATCTCTGCATTACCATGGGGGACACACCTGCTCCGGACACAGGAAGAGGACAGAAGTAATCAGCACTAATCCCCCTGATCACCCATCGAGACTCCGGAATCGCCCCCTGATTGCCCATCGAGACTCCGGGTTCACCGTTGGTCAGGACTTTGGGACAATGTGGGGTGGGGAAGGATCAGGTCTGCACCGCGGGTATTTACCGGCTACCTTGCATGCCATGTGCTCATTCCCGTCATTCTGTGTCTGCATTCTATTCTTAATAAACCGGATATCCTTAGCCCTGGCTGGTGAGTCTGTGTTTTTTCTGAATAAGGCAACCATCACATAAAGACAGGAATCAAAAAAAATTTTTTCCGCTAGCACCATTCCAGATTTCATCTGTGAGGGATCAAGGCTGGCAATGGAAAGACTCAACCCACGAAGAGGTGGCTACCAGAGGACCGGCGATGGGGCACCCGACTCCACGGCACGGGCGATCGGTGAGAACACTATTCCCAGACGGTACGAAATCCAGGAGGGTTCGAGATCAAGCTCAGAAGAGGAGGAGGCCGGAAGGAGCAGGACACCTGAAGCCACCAGAGAGTCGCAGGGTGAGTGGGTCACCCTGGACAAGACACCGGGATCCCTGCCAGGGATGCTCGGGGCGTCTAGGAAGCCACGGGACCTGCTGTCCTCGACAATCGCAGGAGCCAAGGGAAGGTGCCAGATTGGACAAACCGAGGAAGGCTCCCAGACAGCTGAGAGGCTGAGGATAATGGAGGCGAGGCTGGAGTCAATTGAACAGCTGTTCCTGAGATGGTCGGTGGCGTGGGAATCCCGAGGAAGGGGTGAGGTGGAACCAGGTACCAGAAGTTAATCACCCCCCCTCCCACCCTGGAGACGCGACCACTGGGAAGAGGCTGGAGCCGGCACGAAACTGAGGCAAATCCCCACACCGAGACTGGAGAACCCCAGCAGCCTGAGGTACGTCCAGATGACCAGATGTGGTTTGGAGCCCACCAGGAGCGGGGGTGAAAGACTTCGGGGTCAAATTCGACGGGGACCCAGCAACATTATCCTTCTTCCTAACAAATGCCAAGAACTACATGGAAGAATTTGAGCCATATTTCCGCTCAGAAAAGGGCAAAATTAATGCCATTGCTAACAAACCTAAAGGAAGGGCGGCTGACTGGTATGTGCAGCTATGCCAGGCAGAAGCCCCAAAGCTCGATGAATTCGACGAGTTCCTCTGGGCACTAAATCTGCACTTCAGAGACCCCTTAGAAAAGGAGAGAGCGAAGAGATCCCTAAGGGGAATCAGCCAAGGGCAACGACCTGTAGCAGATTATGCCATGGAGTTTAAAGCACTGGCTGGAAAGGTGGTGGACTGGTCTCAGTCTACCCTAACTGAACGTTTCAAAGAGGGCCTGAACCTGGACGTTCTGAGGTGGGCATTATGCAGAGACGACCCAAACACTCTACATACTTCTGGCCGGTAAGGCGGAAAATGCCCAGGAAACCTTCCTACAAGCCAAGAGGGCAGCGCAACAAGCGGTGACGGTAAAGGGACCCCGAACCACTGCAGGACCGGTGAGGCCAACATCCCAACCCTGGAGAGAGGAGAGGGAGCAACGGTTCGCCAAGGGGCAGTGCCTTCGATGCGGGAAAGAGGACCACAAAGTGGCGGCATGCCCTAAAACAAAGGTAGTTGACAGGCCAGGAAAAACGCCAGGCAAACCACCCGTAGGGCCCAAAAAGATGCCAGCGGCCAGGGGAGTGATTGGAGCAAAAGAACTACCTTACTCCAGTGAAGAGGAGGAGAACGACCAGGAAGAACCAGTGGGAAACGCTAGCCACCTGCCCTGAGAAGCGCAAGAGGGCAGGTGGAGGAGGAGAATGGGCGCAGCGACGTCGGGGTGAGTGCCAACTGTCCCACCCTGTACGTAAAACTTAAGTTAGGTTCCACTGAGAAGTTGGTTGAAGTCTGGGCCCTAATAGACTCGGGCTGTTCTAGGTGCCTAATGCACCCAGACGTGGTTGCCGATTTAAATCTTGCCTGCTTTCCACTTCAGCACCACATAGTGTTCACACAATTGGACGGTTCGGCAGCGGGAGGGGGCCCGGTCACCCAATTCACCGGAGAAGTGCCGCTGCAGTTAGGCAGCCACCGGGAGAGACTGAAATTTGTCGTGGCACCAGTGGGCCACCCTTTAATCATCTTAGGCATTCCGTGGCTGGTACGAAGGGGATGAGTGGAAGACGGCTTTCAATTGCCCACTGGGATCATTCCAATATAAAGTACTACCGTTTGGTTTGGCAGGGGCACCAGGGGTATTTATGCAATTGATCAATGAGGTCTTGCACGAACACTTGTTCAAGGGGGTCCTTGTGTATTTAGACGATGTATTGATATATTCTGAGACTGAAGAGGAGCACGAACGCTTGGTTAAGCAGGTGCTCAGGAAACTCCGCAAAGCCGAGCTATTTGCCAAGCTTTCTAAGTGCGAGTTTCATAAATCTCAGCTAGATTATCTGGGTTACAGAATCTCTGAGAGGGGCATCAAAATGGACCCTGGGAAAGTCCAGGCCATCCTGGCATGGGAGCGCCCGCGCACTAGGAGGCAACTACAAAGTTTTCTGGGATTTTCTAATTTTTACAGGGGGTTCATCAAGGGACTAGCGGAAATCGTTTTGCCTCTAACTAATTTACTCCACACCAAGGGTTTGGGAGACACGCGCAAGGCATGAAACCCGGGAGCACTACTTAACTGGACACCTGAATGCCAAAGGGCTTTTGATCATCTCAAAAGCCTGTTCACAGCCAAACCGGTTCTACAACACCCCGACCCCACCAAGCCCTTTGTAGTCCAAGTAGATGCCTCCGATTTCTCAATTGGGGCGCTCTTGCTTCAGCAGGATCCAAATGATCAGCTGAAGCCCTGCGTGTACCTCTCCCGCAAGTTCTCTGAAACAGAACGGAGATGGCATGTATGGGAGAAAGAGGCTTTTGCTGTCAAAGCTGCCTTAGAGGCATGGCAACACCTCCTGGAAGGGGCCACTTGCCCCTTTGAGGTCTGGATGGGCCACAAAAACCTGGAAGCGCTCAGTACCCCGAAACGCCTCAGCCCCAAGCAGGTTTGCTGGGCTCAATTTTTCAGCTGCTTTAATTTTCAGCTGAAGTTCATACCAGGAAGAAAGAACTTCTTAGCTGACGCTCTCTCTAGGCGGCCCCAGGATGCCAGTCAGGTATCAGACATTATAGGTACTGTGTGGACCGACACACAGCTGGGTTGCCAAGCTGTCACACACAGCCAAACTGAAACGCAGCGTACTCCGGCACAACCGCCCTCAAGGGGAGGGAGACGCATGTCAATTTCATCACAATTGCAACAGCAGTTCGTACAAGCCTTAAAAACGGATACATGGTTGCAATCCAATAAAAACAATGTTTCTTCTGAAAATGATTTGGCCTGGAAACAAAATAGCCTGTATGTGCCGGAGCAATTGCGAGCAGAGGTTCTAAGACGTTCTCACGATGACAAAACAGCAGGGCACTTTGGCTTTGTAAAAACGTTACATCTGGTAAGGCGACAATTCTGGTGGCCTACACTTAGGAGGGATGTAAAAGATTATGTCGCTGCTTGCCCTACATGTGCTATGGCCAAGCAAAAAGTGGGTAAGCCCCAGGGATTATTGCAGCCGGTGGCAAGCCCCTCCCGCCCTTGGGAGGAAATCTCGATGGATTTCATTGTAGACTTGCCACCCAGCCAGCGGAAAACAGTCATCTGGGTGGTTAAGGACTACTTTTCGAAACAGGCCCATTTTATTCCATGCGCCTCCATTCCCTCCGCTCAACAGCTGGCATGCCTCTTTTTAAATCACATTTACAAATTACACGGTACCCCCTCCCGCTTGGTCACAGATAGGGGTACACAATTTACTTCACAATTCTGGAAAACATTTTTGAAGTTGATTGGCACCAAGCAGGCGTTGTCCACTGCTTGGCACCCCCACACGGACAGCTCTATGGAAATCTTTAACTCCACCCTGGAGCAATTTTTGCGCTCCTTCATAAGCTACCAGCAAGATAATTGGGTAGACTTACTCCCCTTTGCTGAGGTGGCATACAACAATGCAGTGCACCAGAGCACGGGCCACACCCCCTTCCGGGTAGTCTATGGACGAGACTTCGTCCCAATCCCGGAGTTGCCACAGCCAGCTACCCCGCCTTGTTCCCCAGATGATTGGGCTGCTCAGCTAGCCAACGTTTGGCCAATCATTCAGCTGGCTCTCTCTGAAGCCTAAGCAACCTACAAGCATTATGCGGACAACCACAGGGCTGCGCAGCCAGACTTCAAAGTGGGAGATAAGGTCTACACTAAATTCATTAAGTCTCCGCAGCCCTCAAAGAAGTTAGCCCCCAAGTTCATTGGCCCTTTTCCAATAGTGGAAATAATCAACCCGGTAACTTTTAAGTTAGAATTGCCACACAACTTGAAATGCATACACCCAGTGTTCCATTGTGCCTTACTGAAACTGGCTACCTCCTCAAAGTGGCATAACGAAACCCCCCCGCCTCCTCCCATCATGATCGATGGGCAGCAGCACTTTGAAATAAAGGAGGTTCTAGATTCCTGAAGGCTACGGGGCACCCTTCACTACCTGGTCCACTGGAGACATTTCCCCCACCCGGAGTGGGTGCATGCCCGGGATGTCTCAGCACAACAGCTAGTCACACGCTTCCATGCAGCGTATCCTTCCAAACCGGTACCTTAAAGTTTTTGGGGAGGCAGTATGTCATGTCCCCCATTGCGATGTATACATACATCACAACGGGGAACATGCCTTTCCGGTGAAGGGGAGGGGGGAGGAAAGAATCAGTGCTAATCCCATAAGCACTGAAAGACAATACAGATAAAGGACAAAGGAGCCATACCTTTGCCCTGACCTGGGAAGCCATCATCCTATCTCCCTGACATCTCTGCATTACCACGGGGGACACACCTGCTCCGGACACAGGAAGAGGACAGAGGTAACCAGCACTAATCCCCCTGATCGCCCATCGAGACTCCGGAATTGCCCCCTGATCACCCATCGAGACTCCGGGTTCACCGTTGGTCAGGACTTTGGGACAATGGGGGGTGGGGAAGGATCAGGTCCGCACCGGGGGTATTTACCGGCTACCTTGCATGCCATGTGCTCGTTCCCGTCATTCTCCGTGTCTGCATTCTATTCTTAATAAACCGGATATCCTTAGCCCTGGCTGGTGAGTCTGTGTTTTTTCTGAATAAAGCAACCATCACATTTACCATGGTTAAAACATCCAAAAGCAAAGAACAATAGAAAAAAGACAAAATCAACAAAAGACAAAGTTTAGCTATCCAGATGCCCACTACAGAGCACTGCCAGATCAGTAAGGGAATCATATGGGAGAATTTGTAATAGAAGAACACTCATGCTTTAAGACACACACACACACACACACACCTCTGGCTGGCCAACAGAAAAGCCAACCAAGGCAGGAATGGATTTCAGGGCATTTCCCCCTCATTTTGATTTCTCCCTACCTTGCACAGGAATTTAGACTTTATCTTGGGGGTAGCGAAGGAATGAACATGCCAAAAAGTGGGGAAGGAAGGAGTAAGCAGTTAAGGAGGACTTGCCAAAAAAATTGCACAGCCCTGAGAAAGAGCAAAGCTCTTGATAACGCTGCCTTGATTTTATTTAGTATAAGATTGGGCAGAGAGAAACTTGGACAAGCTTTCAAGAGTATTCTACCTTACTACAATAAGAAGGATTCCTGGAATCCCTGCCATGACTTGATCTACCTTGAAGCCTGTGTCATGCTCCCCGATCAAACATTCCCATAACATATGATTGGACTCGCATGGATGAATGGACTTAACACATGTTGGGACTTGTGGGTCAGTAGAATTGGGAGGGAGAACCTGCCAGGAGTGTGAAAACATCTTGTTTGGACTATCTCTGGTATCCAAGGTCAAGCTGCCGAGTCGTTGGAGACATCTGCATGGAGCTGGACTGACTGGAACTGGACTGAATGGCATGAAGAGGGGGGCTGCATGCCTGAAAGAGGGAGGGGGCTTGTATTCATTGAGTTGTTTAACTTGGGGAATACATGGGAACTTTCATTCACAACTTTTTCACTGTTCTGTATGCTACTATCCATTAAAGACATTTCTACTATATTCATGTATGAATCGAACTTAATGGCAGACTGAGTAATACAGTCATTACAGCCTGTCATCAGCTCCAATGGTTGAATCCAAGGTTTCTTGGGAAAGATCTCTGGCACACCTCTATTGGGGCAACAGTGAAGCAATGGCTGTTCCATTTTTTATCAGATGGAGGCCTTCTCTGATGTAGATCTCCATTCATGATGACAGAGAGAGGTCTATAATATCCTATTGCACTCTGCACTCTTCAACTGTCCTTTAATAGTAAGACCTTTGTTGTAGCACAGGTACGTTGTATACCTCGAAATGCAAAGAAAGTAACAAAAAGATATGTATTAATATATCTTGAGAATTAGATGCTTTATTAAGTGCCTATCTTCAGTTCTTGACTCTGAGGAAAGTGCAAAATTATTTTAAAAAGGGGGGGGAAGATATTTGAGCAATCCTTCAAAGATGGAGATGTTTTTACTAACTATATAAACTGCCTTTTTTTCTCTTTTACTTCTGTAACCCAGTGTGTTTTACCTAAGTATGACTACAGTTCTGAATAACATCTGGATTTATATTTTTGAACTAGAGGATCTGCCATCTTCATCCAAACAGCCTTTGATGAACCCTGAAACTATCACAGCTCCTGCTAAAGCCTAAAATGAGTGTCCAAAATCTCAGAACATGTTTCATCCTAAAATTTTGACTAAATGCAGACTTCGTGGTTTCATTATTAGTTTCCTTCTCTCCCATTTATTGATTGGCTTTATTTACCACGTAGCTTGCTAAGAAGTTCTGGAGAACTTAAAACACTATTTGCACACTATTTTTTTTAACCTGTATCAAAAAAGATGCTGCTCTAATATGGATGTAATTTTTATTAAGGCCAAAAAGACTACATCTGCTTATTAAAAGAAGCACACAGCCTGACAGGACAGGATAAGGAAAGAATACACAAAGGATATGACAGAAATTGGAAATGAGATTCATTCACAGATCTTTGAATTCAAAAGTTCTGGAGAAATACATGATAGGGGGCTTCCGGTGGGAATGGCAGACTGAACAGCTGTGTCTGCTGGTTCAGCAGACAGAACAGACAGCGCGGTAACTATTTTCTGGCTCGGGCAGGTTTTTCTGAAGTCCAGAAACGTTCTCTGGATCAAGGAGAATACCTGGACTCATCCCATCTGTCCTTTGGATGGCTGCTTGCAGCCAGAAGATTGCAAACAAAGTTTCACATTCAATTGGTAAGAGCCAGCTGAGAGGCGAGGATTTCATCACTTTCCAAGCAGTGCTGTAGCCTTAAAGGGATGCTAAGACTGGCCACCCCATTTCTAAATCGCCAATTTGTATTTTTTTTAAGCATATGTACACTAAGAGAGGCTTTCTACAGTGAGGAGAAGCTGGTTCTCTTGGTGCTTAATGTTATTTTTGGGATTACTTTTTTAAAAAATTATTTTAACTTTTGGAATTTGTTTTCCTTCCAAAAGAAATTCCAAAGATTGTGACTGAAACAATTGTCTTCCTGTTATTATTTTTGTGGTAAATTTGAAGATATCAGCATTTTCCTACACGTTGAATTGGCTGATTTGAACCTCCAGCTTTCTGTTCACTTTCCCTTGACTGTCTGTTATCTCATTCTCACTTTATGTAAACACATTCTGGAATTCCTTCATATCTCTGACTTTCACTGGTTAAGCTCCCTAAGGGGTGCCACAGTCTACTGCGTGAGACATGGAGGATTTCAAACAGATTCTTTCTGACCTTCACCAGGATTTTAAACAGATTTCTTCTGACTTCTATCAGGCTTTTATGCAAGATATCCAGGATATAGTGAAAAATATGAAATTAAAAATGTGCCATCAGGTTGGGGATGTGGTAAATGCAATTGAGGAACTTAAGAGTGATAGAAACATTTTTTTCAAGACTGAGATTGGGATTTTTATTGAGATGCTGGATGAAGGTTGGATAATGGAGTTGGAGAAATCTAAGGCAGAGAGTGATCAGCAAGCCATAACTAAAATCCATCTCCTGGTGGAATGCCATGAAAAGCACCTGGAATCTTTGAGGGGGCAGTTGGGCTGTCTGATTCTTCCAAGAGGAAAGTTCTGGGCACATTGTGGGGATGTGCAACTCCCTTGGTTTATTTTGAAGTGGGATAAGGGTTGAAGAATGTTCATCTGGTTTGTTTTATTACCTTTCAAAGATATGGAATTACTGTTTTGAATTGTTTCTGGTTTTTGGGTTTATTAAGATTTGGATTACTAAAATTGTTGTATTATTAAGTATAATAGCAGACACCTTATGTGCTTTTTAATTTGATTCTTATTATAGTAGACAGAAAAGTATAGAATAGTGGTAGAGAGGGAATAATTAAATACGTTTTATCTTTGGGAGGGGAGAAAGACATTTAGGAGGTTTATATGAACTTTTTTTTCCTTTATTTTAATATAAGGGGGAGAAGTAACTGTACGTAGTGATTTTTATTATGTGTTAAAGTGACTTATAGAAATAATGTGTTTTGTTTTAATATAGAGTAAGAGATTGATTATGGAAATTTTTGTATATCCTTGCGGTTAAAAGTCAGAAGCCACATCTTTTTGTAAATTTGAAAAAAAAAATTCTTTTGTGTTTTTGCATTTTTTAATTTTTTTTCTTTCTTTGTAGTTTTTTGGTTTTTTGTAGTTTTTATTCTTTTCTTCAAACTTAATAAAATTTACTATGAGAAGTACATGATAATGTGCCAGATTGCCAGGAAAGAGAAGTGGAGAATCAGAAAAGAGAAAAAGGCCAGCAAGAAGGTCCAGCATAGAAATGAATGAAGGTTTAGCCAGCCGGGAAATCCTAGAGACTCCAATAAACTGTAGATAAATTATAAAAGAGCTAATTGGTGTAATGATTTAAAGAAAATAATTATTTTTAATATCTATTTTTTATTAAAACTTAAAAAAGAAGATAAAAACTAATACAAAGTAAGAATAAAAGAGAAAAAGAAAGAAAGCAAAGAGAAAGAAAAAAGTTCAAGAAGATAAAAAAGTTAAAAAATAGAAAGGAAAGAAAGAAAAGATACAAAGCAGTGGCTTCTGATATTCTTCACAGCAGTTATAAGCACGATTATATTTTAACGTCTCTCTCTAAAATTTTGTTGTTTATTCGTTTAGTCGCTTCCGACTCTTCGTGACTTCATGGACCAGCCCACGCCAGAGCTTCCTGTCGGTCGTCAACATCCCCAGCTCCCCCAGGGACGAGTCCGTCACCTCTAGAATATCATCCATCCATCTTGCCCTTGGTCGGCCCCTCTTCCTTTTGCCTTCCACTCTCCCTAGCATCAGCATCTTCTCCAGGGTGTCCTGTCTTCTCATTATGTGGCCAAAGTATTTCAGTTTTGCCTTTAATATCATTCCCTCAAGTGAGCAGTCTGGCTTTATTTCCTGGAGGATGGACTGGTTTGATCTTCTTGCAGTCCAAGGCACTCTCAGAATTTTCCTCCAACACCACAGTTCAAAAGCATCGATCTTCCTTCGCTCAGCCTTCCTTATGGTCCAGCTCTCGCAGCCATATGTTACTACAGGGAACACCATTGCTTTAACTATGCGGGCCTTTGTTGTCAGTGTGATGTCTCTGCTCTTAACTATTTTATCGAGATTTGTCATTGCTCTTCTCCCAAGGATTAAGCGTCTTCTGATTTCCTGACTGCAGTCAGCATCTGCAGTAATCTTTGCACCTAGGAATACAAAGTCTTTCACTGCTTCTACATTTTCTCCCTCTATTTGCCAGTTATCAATCAAGCTGGTTGCCATAATCTTGGTTTTTTTGAGGTTTAGTTGCAAGCCAGCTTTTGCACTTTCTTCTTTCACCTTCATCATAAGGCTCCTCAGTTCCTCTTCACTTTCAGCCATCAAAGTGGTATCATCTGCATATCTGAGATTGTTAATGTTTCTTCCAGAGATTTTAACTCCAGCCTTGGATTCCTCAAGACCAGCTTGTCGCATGATGTGTTCTGCATAGAAGTTGAATAGGTAGGGTGAGAGTATACAGCCCTGCCGTACTCCTTTCCCAATCTTAAACCAGTCCGTTGTTCCGTGGTCTGTTCTTACTGTTGCTACTTGGTCGTTATACAGATTCTTCAGGAGGCATACAAGATGACTTGGTATCCCCATACCACTAAGAACTTGCCACAATTTGTTATGGTCCACACAGTCAAAGGCTTTAGAATAGTCAATAAAACAGAAATAGATGTTTTTCTGAAACTCCCTGGCTTTTTCCATTATCCAGCGGATATTGGCAATTTGGTCTCTAGTTCCTCTGCCTTTTCTAAACCCAGCCTGTACATCTGGCAATTCTCGCTCCATGAATTGCTGAAGTCTACCTTGCAGGATCTTGAGCATTACCTTACTGGCATGTGAAATGAGTGCCACTGTTCGATAGTTTGAACATTCTTTAGTGTTTCCCTTTTTTGGTATGGGGATATAAGTTGATTTTTTCCAATCTGATGGCCATTCTTGTGTTTTCCAAATTTGCTGGCATATAGCATGCATTACCTTGACAGCATCATCTTGCAAGATTTTGAACAGTTCAGCTGGGATGCCGTCTTCTCCTGCTGCCTTGTTATTAGCAATGCTTCTTAAGGCCCACTCAACCTCACTCTTCAGGATGTCTGGCTCTAGCTCACTGACCACACCGTCAAAGCTATCCCCGATATTGTTATCCTTCCTATACAGGTCTTCTGTATATTCTTGCCACCTTTTCTTGATCTCTTCTTCTTCTGTTAGGTCCTTGCCATCTTTGTTTTTGATCATACCCATTTTTGCCTGGAATTTACCTCCAATGTTTCTAATTTTCTGGAAGAGGTCTCTTGTCCTTCCTATTCTATTGTCTTCTTCCACTTCCGCGCATTGCTTGTTTAAAAATAATTCCTTATCTCTTCTGGCTAACCTCTGGAATTTTGCATTTAATTGGGCATATCTCCCCCTATCACTGTTGCCTTTTGCTTTCCTTCTTTCTTGGGCTACTTCTAGTGTCTCGGCAGACAGCCATTTTGCCTTCTTGGTTTTCTCTTTCTTTGGGATGTATTTTGTTGCCGCCTCCTGAACAATGCTGCCAACTTCTGTCCAGAGTTCTTCCGGGACCCTATCTACTAAGTCCAGTCCCTTAAATCTATTCTTCACCTCCACTGCATATTCCTGAGGAATATTCGTGAGCTCATATCTAGCTGATCTGTGGGTCTTCCCTAATCTCTTTAGTCTGATCCTAAATTGTGCAAGAAGAAGTTCATGGTCTGAACTACAGTCAGCTCCAGGCCTAGTTTTTACCGACTGTACAGATGTCCGCCACCTTTGGCTGCAAAGGATGTAATCAATCTGATTTCGGTGTTGTCCATCTGGTGAAGTCCATGTGTAAAGCCGTCTCTTAGGTTGTTGGAAGAGAGTGTTTGTTATGCAGAGTGAATTGTCTTGGCAAAATTCTATCAGCCTATGTCCTGCTTCGTTTTGTTCTCCCAGGCCATACTTACCTGTAATTCGAGGTGTCATTTGACTGCCCACCTTAGCATTCCAGTCTCCTGTGATGAAAATAACATCTCTTTTAGGCGTGTTGTCCAGTAGGTGCTGCAGATCCTCATAGAACTGCTCTACTTCAGCTTCTTCAGCATTTGTGGTTGGGGCGTATATTTGGATCACTGTGATGTTAGATGGATTGCCCTGAATTCGAATTGAGATCATTCTGTCGTTTTTGGGGTTGTATCCAAGCACTGCTTTAGCCACTTGACTATTAATTATGAAGGCTACTCCATTTCTTCTGTGGTCCTCTTGTCCACAGTAGTAGATCTGGTGGTCATTTGATGTGAAGTGGCCCATTCCAGTCCATTTCAGTTCACTGATGCCCAGAATGTCTATCTTTAATCTTGACATCTCACCAATAACTACATCCAATTTGCCCTGGCTCATAGATCTTACATTCCAGGTTCCAATGGTGTGTTGATCCTTAGAACATCGGATTCGCCGTTCACCACCAGCACCGTCGGCCGCTAACCGTCCTTTCGGCTTTGAGCTAGCTGCATCATCACGACTGGGGCTAGTTGAGCTCATCCTCTGTTCCTCCCCAGTAGCATTTTGACCATCTTCCGACCTGGGGGTCTCATCTTCCGATGGTATACCGACATATCTCTGGTTGTACTGATCCATTTAGTTTTCACGGCAAGAATACTGGGGTGGGTTGCCATTACCTTCCCCAGGGATCGCATTTAGTCTGACCTCTCTGTCATGACCTTCCCGTCTTGGGTGGCCCTTCACGGTTTAGCTCATGGCATCATTGAGGTGCTCAAGCTCCAGCACCACGACAAGGTAACGATCCTTTGCGGAGTCTCTAAAATTACATCATAATATTCTTCTTTCTATAATCAATCCTGTCTAATTATCAAAACCATAAATCACAAGTTCATTTTTTTTCATTTTTATGCAAAAAGTCCATAAGAGGTTTCTAGTCAGCAATAAATGTATTTTCAATTTTCAATTAATATATCTCAACATATATGTTGATTAACCAGTTGCAGATAATTAAAGTTTCCTCATCATGTTGCTTGGCTACTCCATCTTTGCACACATGCAAACACACTTGTACCATATGTACAAAAGGCTGTTGTGCCTGGCAAGCATTCTGTATACTACAGGAGTGGAGATTTTGACAACCCATTGTTGATTATTGACCATGCTGATTAAAACATTTTTAGTTGTCTGTACAGTTTTTATTAAGAAGATTGTATCCCATTGTTTGGGTCTCATCTATGAGTTCCAGTTTAGAAGCTCCTTAAAGATGATGTTTTCTCTCTTTTCAGGATGATCTCATTGTGATAGGGCAAGGAAATGTCATGTGGGAATGCTGAAGATAAGATAAGATAACTAAATGCAATTAACCGTAAAGGAACATCAGGGAAAACCATTCAAATAATTCATTTTCTGAATTATTCTTTGGGACTATTTCTGCACTACTCCCCAAACAAATTTGCATGGAACAGTAATACAAGACATTCCTTCTCTAAAAGTAATCGTATGTGAATGGTCCCATCGCATCTTCTCATATTCTACTTTCCTAATTATCTACAGCTGGCCAGCTCACTCATTCATAAGATTTCTTCTGATCCAATTGTTTCTTAGGCATTCCTACAGCCACAAAACTTTTGAAGAAATAATTCTGGAAATATATGCAGCACATTATGCCAGTATCATTGTCTAAAGTGGGCCTTAAGTAGGTCAGTCAATTGTGCCATTCCTGTCCCTCAGATTATTTGGTATACATAACCTAAAGTATTATAAAATACCTTTTCCCTTGACAGTAACATTACTCTAATAATGCATTCAGTATCTAAAATTTTGCTTTTCTGTTATGAATCCAATACCAACTGCCTGAAGCAGCAGATATGTTTAGGATTCTAGAATTAACTAACCACATCTTATTATTTTTTTCCACATCTTTCATTACTCCTTGATATTTAGAAAGCATCAAACATTCCCTAATTTGTAAAGAAGAAATACATAAATTATGTTTGACAGTATAAGTGCCAATATCTTCATCATATCTTCAACATATACAATATCAATATGACAATAACAATATATTCAACATCAGAAAAGGGATGTAGTTAATTTTCCCACTGCCAAACACGCCTCCTGTCTCTTTAATCCCAAAGAAAGAGATCCAACAAAAGAATAGTAGAAGAGAATTTATTACCATAGCAACAATCTTCCCTTAATCTCAAACCAAGAAATAAATCTAAATAATGAGAGAGGTTACTGGAAATGAAGTAGAACTTGTCACTTCAATAACTTTCAGACCCTCCCAAAAGTTCTGTAACCATCCAAATCCCAGGTGCACCACACCTTTTGGTGCTTTGTAGCCAGGTTTTACATTGTATTCTGGACATTCTTACCCCTGTCCTCATGATTCTCAAGCCTTCCAGCAGGTCAGGATTAAAAATAGGGGCACCGTCAGTGCAATGTGCTCCATGTAAGACAGTGAACTCTTTTTTTTTTTTGCCCTCACCCAGCGAGCATTTATTTCTCAAGCCCATGGTTTCTTTAACCATGGTTTGTGGAATAACCATAGTGGTCTAGTTCACACTTCATATTAAACCATAGACAGCTGAGTTTCCATGTAAACTTAAAACAAACAAACCACACCGTAGCTTGCATGTTGTGTGAATCCAATTGTATTCTAGGTATGAAATATTAAGGTGCAGAAATGTGTGGCAGTGCAATACAATTTAATGAAATAGAAAATGTACTTATCAAGTATCCAAGGAAAATATATGTGATCAGCATATATTTGATAGCCAGCTACCTTTGACAGATCCATTGTGTGCTGCTTTATCAGTAGGAGGAACCTGTATGCAACGATCTGCTCCAGAGTATCTGGCCTCAGATCAGAAGTTGAACAGCACCTTTTCAAGTCTAAACTTCATGTGGGTTGCTCTTTATGTAAATATTCACATCACCCTCATTCACTGCATTTGTGAAACCATCTCCTCCCATATAAAGCCTAATCTTCACATGAGATTTGATTCTGCTGCATTCTGAAGGCATTTATTGTTCTTTCCTTGGACTCCCCTTTATTGTGGCTGTATTAGAAATTTGGAGGATGACTTTATAAGCTGTTCTGAGAGTTCTGGATGAAGAACAGCTAATAATATTTTAAATCAAGCAGTAAATGGTATCTTCAAGGCATCTTGTAAAGATGAGGTGAAAAATCAAAACATAAATGAGTGTAATAATATGACTGATGCCCTTGCAGGGACTGTGACATACCAAATTAATGCACATATGACATGCATACAGATAGATGTAGATGTAGATATATTTACATATATAACATATAACATATAAAAATATAGCATTTTTAATGAAAAGGCAGCATATACTTTAGTAAACAAAATACATAAATACTGTAACTAACCACAGTGTAGACAGAGAAATCTTCCAGATAGTTTAGTTTTGTGCAGAAGAAATTTCTCCAAGACTGTAACAGAAGTCCCAGCTTCAGAGGGTCACTTCACTACAGCCACCTGTTCTTTGAGTTCTAGCTCACTGCTGACTTCATGATGTATGTGCATGTAACCGCTACGAGTCCATAGAGTTGCAAGATAATTTGCAAAGCCATACCGGGAATGAATTATACATTACAGACTCAGACACAGCAACACTTGCTACAAGGTCTCCCTACAGTAAAATAAACCCACAAAACTCCCATCCATATAAACTCCAAAGCGAAAGTCCATCTTATTTACAGGATGTGTGCTGAACAGGAGAGCTGTTTCAAGGACTAGGGAGCCATGCTGCCAATCCAATCTTTGATCAGTGTCCTAAAAGAAAAGGCTGGAGGCCTAATTCCTGATGAATCTGACAGTACAGGAATGCGTCTGCCTAATAATGTCAGTGTGCTCTATTTTTATATCACTGTCTGTTTTGCTTTGTTAATAGATCACCTTATAGTTGATAGGGAGCATCTTTTAGGACTATTGGCCTGCCTGGATAATTCTGTGACATACTTTTTTGAAAGGCCGTAGTATTTACTAGTGAGGGGAATTTTAATTCCTTCAACCTGAGCAAACAGGTTGGTCCCAGGTTGTTAATTCTTTCTCATAGTTGTATTTTATGTTTCATATCCAGGGTGCAATGACAGATATGGTGGATTAAACCCTCTACAGGCTTGAAGAGTGTTTTACTTCTATGTTATAGATTGCTTAAAGTGCTCCGGAATAAGAACTCTTTCACAGCAAGATTCAGATATTACCTCTGACTCCTTCCATGAGTGGTATTTTCAAACCTTGGTATTTTCAAGGTGATACAGTATTGTGTTTCTTCTCTGAGACCCATAGATCTGGGCAGAAAAGCAATACACCTCAGAAACATTTTAATTAAGAAGCCAATCCTACAAGGTAGTTAATTTTAATTGTGCAACACTCCAAAACTGTTAAGACTCTGGCTTCACTATTTAGGAAGAAATGTAAAATTATGAGCTCATTTGCTGATCTGGCATGTAATTTGTGATTGAAGTTATCTGTAATATCTAACCTTTCTGTAAATGTCAGCTGCATTAATGACTATGTTGGCATTCCCTTGCTTGATAGCACATTGCAGAGGGTTCTGTCTGACCACCAGCATCTCGTTAATAAGCTCTAATGGGAAATGATCAACAGTGGAAGAGTACAGATTAAAAGTGACAATGCTAATTGACTGCAAAGGTATCTACATGAAGAGAAACCAGAAAAATAATTTAAGCCTAAACGAAATTGGACTGATTTGATATTTGAGAAAGCATTACTTTCCTCTTATGTTTGGCAAGCGGAAATAACTGGTTCCTGTTTTGCAGAGAATAGGCATCTGGCTGACAATGGGCTCAGGTGAAGGGAGGGAGAATAAAGGAGATTAAAAATCCAGGAGGCTTTTACAGCTGGAATAAACCCTGTGTCTGCTGGAAATTACTGTGGGTAATTTCCAATTTTGTTGGCACCCAGCACACTCCCAGTCAATCCCTCTATGCAGATCAAAGCAAGCATACACATCCCTCAGCTAGCCAAAAATAAAAAAAAAGCTTGATACTCATTTATTAAACATCAAAAGTAGTTAACTGGCAAAAGCAGAGAGGGAGAAAGACATGATCAACAGGCAAGAAATAAAAGAGCAGAGAACTTAATTATAACAATCTACATTGTTTAGATTCTGAATTCTGAATACAGCCACTGAAGTCAATATTGTGGGTAACTAGCATGGACACTTCCAGAGGGAGGGGCCTTGGGCTGTTCCAGTTTTAATCCTTTTATTTACATAACAGTAGCAGAATAGAAGTGGAAAGTAGGACACCAGGTAATCCTTCCTCTATTCTGTACCAGGAAGGAAATAATGTGGGAGACAGGGATGATATATCCAACAATGTGCATGCAGATTAATTCAAAGATTAAAACAAAAACAAAACCCATAAATCTCTAGAAGCCCAAACATTTCGACATGAAGACAAGATATGATTCATGTTCTGATACTATAATTAGACCAGGAGTTTCAGTACAGATGAAAAGATTTTTTTTTTCATTCAGAGACAAGCCCATGGAATTTGCTCCTGCAATATGCAGGATGACTGCCAAATTAGGCATCTTTTGTTTTGAAGAAAAAAAAAGATCAGAAGAAGAAGCATTTGACAGCTACTTTTTTGTTTTTGGTATAAATTTTATTAAAAGTTTTAAAAAGAAGATAAAAACTAATGAACTAATACAAGGTAAAGAAAGAAAAGAAAGGAAAAAAGAGAAAGGAAAGGAAGGACAAAGGTACAAAAAGAAAAGATAAAAAGAAATCAAAAGAAGCTTCCAATTTCCTCTGGAGCAAATACAAGTAAGATTACACAATTATCCCTTACTCTATGGTTACAAAAAAAAATCTCTTTTTTCTATTATCTGATACTTTCCAATCATCAAAACCACAAATCAAAAGTTCATTTTTTCTGTTTCATACAAAAAGTCTATAAGGGGTTTCCAGTCAGCAATAAATGTAGATGTTGTCTTTTCTGTAATCAAGGAAGTCAATTTAGCCACTTCTGCAAGTTCCATCATCTTCACCAACCATTCCTCCATTGTAGGTAGTTCTTTTACTTGTTCTTCTGTCTCAAATTTCAACAAAAGTTTATATATTTTAGCAATTACATGTTCATCATGTGTACACAATTCTATTTCAAACTCAGTCGTACATTGTCCAAAACCATAAAATCTTTAAATCAAATCATTAATGCTTTGAGTATCCATCACCATAAGCTTCTATAATTCTCCAGGGCCAGCAAAGAAAAAGAATAATGGAGAAAAAATAGGGTTTAGGTAAAATTTGATTAGGTAATTCAATCTCTACTTGCAGCCAGCAAACTCACTTTTAGGCACACCATGCATATGCAGACCATGTATACAAAATGATACAATATTCATAATTGCTGTGAACAATCCAAGGAGCTGAAAAAGAACAGGGAATTCCTAATAGAACCTTTTCCATGACAGCAGGAGGCTAACTAGTTGATTAACAGAGCCAATGACGGTTTCTAGAAACCAAGAAAAAGAAAAGGGGAGAAGTCAGAGACACACAGACTTAAGGTTAATGATCACTGAACAGGTAAGTCCTGTTCATTTCAAAGAGAACATCAAACACACCAAAATAATGAATTGATTCCACACATACATACCAACATGCCAGTAGGGAGCAGTTGCTAAGAGACCCTATTCCCTGTGAGGTGTGGTAGAACGGAAACTCAAAAATAAGGGTGCCTAGCTGGAGTTTCCCCCTATAGAAACACTCTTAGAGAGAAAAGCTGCACTGATACTTTCCTGTTTTACACCTTGTCCAGTTTATTTTTTATAGGGTAATTTTATAAAGGTTCTAGCTTTATCTTGACTTCATTCATTGAATCACTACTCAGGATTAGTTGCCTTATATTCTTATAGCTTTGCATTTTTGTTTGTTTCTTTGTTTTTAGTACCTACTGTGGTAGTGTTTTTATAAGAATTTTATTAAATTTAAAGCAAAGATTAAAAACTACAAAAAAGAAAAAAAACTACAAAAAGAAAAAAAACTTAAAAAGTGAGAAACATAAGAATGTTTTTTAAAGATTACATAAAGAAATGACTTCCAACTTTCAACAACAAGAATATAGAGCAATTTCCATAATCAATCCCTTACTTTTTATCAAACCAAGATCACATTATTTCTATAAATCAATCCATCAGCACATGTAAAAATCACTGAGTACTTGCTTCTTCCCCTTATATTAAAGAAAAAAAAAAGTAAAAATATCTAAACCAGCTTCCCTCCCCTAAACACAACCTTTATTCAATTATTTCCTTCCTAACACTATTCTATATATTTCTGTCTACTATAGTAAAAAATCAAATTATAAAAACATATAAATTGTCTACTGTTATATTTAATAAAACTACAACCATCTTGACCCTATTAAACCCAAAACAAAACAATTATTATTATACCTTGTAGGTAAAGGTAAAGGTTTCCCTTGACGTAAAGTCCAGTCGTGTCTGACTCTAGGGGGCGGTGCTCATCTCCGTTTCAAAGCCTTGGAGCCGGCGTTGTCCATAGGACACTTCCGGGTCATGTGGCCAGCATGACTCACGGAACGCCGTTACCTTCCCGCCGAAGCGGTACCAATTAATCTACTCACATTTGCATGTTTTCGAACTGCTTGGTGTGCAGAAGCTGGGACGAGCAACGGGAGCTCACCCCGCCGCGCGGTTTCGAACCGCCGACCTTCCGATCGACAGCTCAGCGGTTTAACCCGCAGCGCCACCGCGTCCCTATAATTATACCTTGTAGTTACCTTATAAATGTTAAAAATCAAACAAGCTTTAAAAAGAAACCAATAAATCTAAATCTAAATTGTTACAAAAACATAAAATGAAAAAAACCTCATTGTCAATCCAATTAAACATTCTTAATTTTTTTCCTAATTAATAATACTACAACAATCTTAACCTTATTAAACCTAAAAACCAAACAATTATTATACCTTATAGATACCTTATAAATCTTGAAAATCAAACAAACCTTATAAAGAATCCAGTAAATCTTAATCCAAATCATTCGAAAGACATAAAATCATAAAAACTCATTATCAATCCAATTAACCATTCTTAATGTTTTACCCCACTTCGAAATATGTCAAAACATTTACATATCTCTATTTTACATACAAGGCATTTTTCATACAGGAATCAAGCAGCCCAACTGCCCCCCCCCCAAAAAACCAGCCTTCTCAGCAAAAAAACCTCCCACAAAACAAGTTCTCTTCTCTCTCATAACATTTCCCCAGAAAGCCATAACAATCCCCCAGAAAAACAACTTCCTGTGTAGCCTGCCGTTCAGATTGTCATTTTAACCCCTTCAGCACCAAAATGTAGTCTTTGCCTGGCATTACTTCGATCTTGCTGTCAGTAAAAACACCATCATTACTAGAATCTCCATCTTTCTCCATAATATCTTCAGCCAGATGACACACTTTAGAAATAACATCTTCCCCAGTGTCCCAAAAATTCTGCAGAATAGCTTGACAGCACTCTGTGAGAGTCCCCCACCTCCCATTGTCTCTTTATTTATTTGTTTGTTTATTTATTAAATTTCTCTGCTGCCCCTCTCATATACAATGACTCTGGGTGGCTTACAAAGAATAAAAATAAATATAAAAGCATGTAAATACAAATATAAATATCGAATATAAAATATAACATTCAAAATGGGAAATAAGATCTTATCCTGGCACCCTTACAGGGCCAACCACCCCCATGAATAGCTGTCGACCCTCCCATCCCAGGCCAGGTGTCATAACCATGTTTTTACTCCCTTCCGAAAGGCCAGGAGAGTGGGGGCCTGTCTTACCCCAAGGGGTAGCATGTTCCAGAGGGTGGGTGCCATGGCAGAGAAGGCCCTCCTCCTGGACCCTGCCAATTGGCAATCCCTCATGGACAGGGTCCGTAACATGCCTTTTCTGCCTGATCAGGTTGGACAGGTCTATGTAACTGGGGTGAGGAGGTCCCTCAGGTAGCCTGGACCCATACCATGTAGGGCTTTAAAGGTGATAACCAACACCTGGAATTGGACCCGGAAGCAAACCGGCACCCAATGCAGCTCACTCAGCAATGGTGTTATACATGCCCTTCTAGGGGCTCCCAAAACTGCTTGTGCAGCCACATTTTGCACCAGCTGTAGCTTCCAAATACTCTTCAAGGGTAGCCCCATGTAGAGTGCATTGCAGTAGTCTATGCTGGAGGTGACCAGGGCATGAGTGACTGTTCAGAGGGACTCCTGATCCAGGAAAGGGCATAACTGGTGCACAACACAAAGTTGTGCAAAGGCTCTCCTGGCCACGACTGCCACCTGCTCTTCGAGCAGGAGTTGTGAGTCCAGGAGAACCCCCAGGTTTCATACTGGATTTGTCTGGGGCAGTGCAACCCCATCCAGAGCCAAAGATGGCAAATTCCCAAATTGGCAGCCTCCAACCCATAGCCACTCTGTCTGTGAATCTCTGACTGCAAGATGGTGTTTTGGAGAGCAAATGGAGTGATTCCAAGCTTTTTCTTTGAATGAAAAAGCTCTGAGCTCCAGGAAAAAGCCTGTCAAGTCCAAAACTAAAGTGCATGTTGACAGCTCTGCCCCCAGAGCCCACGGACACAGCTGCTCAGTAGGCCATGTTCCCACTGGAAGTCCCTAGTGTGGTAGTTTTGACTATACCCTGATTGGTTTTGTATGTTTCTTCCACTTCATCATTTTATTTATATATCCATATATAATATTGCATTGTTCTATGGTAGTTTTTGGCCATGACAAAATGTAAGTTTCAAGAAATAAGACTTGTACTCTCATTATTAACATTCAGGAAGATGCTGAAAATGTGGCTTTTTAAGCAAGGATTCTGGGATTAAGGATGTGATAAGTAGGAAGTATATGGCCCTATTTCTTTTGGTTTTATTAGGTTTATACTGTAGTTTGTGATCAGTTTAATCATGATATTTGCTATATGTTATATGTTTTGTTTTACTTGTAAACTACTTAGCTTCACTCTGTTGGAGAGGCAAAGTATTGTAATGAAATAAATGAAAAGAAATTTACATCGGTAGATATCTTAATTATTGAAGGTAAACCTGTTGGCCTGTTTTAGAAGCATACTTTTCAAACAGACTTGCATAGTTCACTGTTCTTTGTCCTTACCCAAACAGCCACAAGGTGAAGACCTTGGAAATATCTTCTTCCTGTAACAGGCTAATTAAAATTCTTTCATACTGGAGGAATCAACATGCCAAAATATAGGGCATTATTTGGCATTGCCTGTTTCAACATAATAATAATAATAATAATAATAATAATAATAATAATAATAATAATAATAGCCTCTCCTTGTCCAGCAGAATGCTTCCCATCTCATCCTTGCAACTGTTGGAAAGCAGGAAAGAAAAGGATACCCAATCCTCTGGCTTGCTGTTGCTCATTTTGTATAAAAAGCGGTGTTTGCAATAATATGTGTGATAGAAATGTTCTGTCTAGATTGTTGGATCCGTTAATGCAGCCTTTCTCAACTTTTCGACCCTGGAGGAACCCATGAAATATTTTTCAAGCCTCAAGGAACTTCTGCTCATTCAACGCTCAAACACTGTATAGGCCAGAAGTTACAAAACTATTACATTTGTTTCATGGGTAGGCCTGTATATGTGCAGTCACAGTGTTCTTAAACTAAGAATAAAAAATGAAACTTACCTCTTTAATGTCAAGTTGCCCGAATTTGAAATGATTTTTTAAATAAATCATGATCTCCCAGGGAACCCCTAGGGACCTCTTGTGGAACCCTAGAGTGCCACGGAACCCTGGCTGAGGAACCCTATCACTTGAGTTTGTAAATATCAAGGGAAGAATAAGTGTATGCAATTCTACCACTTTGCCTCCTGAAGGAGGAGCTGCCTTCCGTTTACTTCTTACATTACTAATAGTTGTCTGCTCCTAATTTTCTTCTCTCTTTTTAAAAAAGGCATTCTTAATATAAGGCATGTTTGTAGGAAATTCTAATTGCAATCATAGCATTCAAAACAGAGGAGTGTTACATTCCTTAATGAATTATTCAGTGTAGAGTTATTAAATGCAAGACCTGTCACAACAGAAAGTCGTTGAGACCTATTGTAGCCCAGCAAATTTAAAAATATAGTCTTTCACTGCATTATTTTAAAAGTAGAGGCAACATCTTGTTTTTGTCTTGCAAAGCTGTATTTTTAATGAACTTGTTTGGATTGGCATGGAACTGGGTTAAGGGAAGTCCCAATATGTACTTCTAAATGTTGTCTTGCCCAAAATAATCCCATGCCATTTATGTAACAACACAATTCCATATAATATATTGTTTTCAAAGACTGATTAATTGGATATTTTCCAGGCAAGCCAATGGCAATTATCTACACATAAATAATTTGGAAACTACAGTGGTATGGCCACGTTCTACAAGCAGCACCCCACATCATCACCTGCACTGCCTACCATTTTAACGCTGATGGCAAATACCCGCATAGAAGACTGAAGCAAAGGTGACAGGACACAATTAACGTGGACATGAAAATCATCCAGTTTGACAATAAAATCTGATAAGATTATAATTGTAGATTATGTACTAGAGAAATGACAAGTTAGATCAACTGTCCTTAAAATAAGTGTAGTATCATCAATAAGGAATAAAGTAGGAAAAATCAAGGTGGCAAGAGATAAATAACTTTCCATTGATACTATACATCAGAATCAGTGAAAATAATTTCTGTTAAATCTCCTTTGTATCTTTCCTATCTCAATTTGTAAGATATTTATCCATTGAAAATACTGCTTACTTTTCAGTTGTTAGAAAATGTCAATATCATGCCAAATGATTTTTAACCTCATCATAGAATCCATCACTGTCCCTTGATATAAAAATAGTGTTAGGTTTTTTGTCTGCAACTTACCATTCTGACATGTAAAGAAGAGTCATTTTGTAAAATTCTAAACTTTTACAAAAGTAAGAAATGGCAAAATAATAACTGTCGCGTCACGCGACCAGTCCTTCGCCCTTCGGTCTATGGGATTCCCTGGGGGGGAATGAGCCAACGATTCCCTCGCAAGGGTGAGGTCGAAAAAACAACGGTAGGCACAGGATTCTTTTGTGGTGGTGAGTGACGCTACATCTCAGGAGGTTGCTGGTACTGCCTCCTGGTGCCACGCCCCCACCTCCTTTTATTCAGCAGTTCTATCAGGGCGGGGGAGTGAGTACAAAGAGAATAGGGAAATACAAGTCATGCCCTGAGGCTACGTGAGAGACATGCAATCTAGCTGTGCAGTAATGGAGTCAGATACGTCACAATTCCACCTTTTTTATTTAATTTTGTTCCTCCCCCAGAGGGTCTGAGTCGGGGAGCCAGGGACTCTTCAGTCCAAGGAGACCCATCCCAGCGTCCTCTCTCGGGGGGTAGTGTGACCGGGGGTCCTTTTCCACTTCCGATTCACTATCGGAGGACCATTCCAAGAGTGGTGTTTTCTCCATACCTACAGCAGTGACTAGGTGTTGAACAGCAAGCTTTGTCTCGGATACCTCTGAGTCCAATGTATGAAGTCTCTGCTTTAAGAAGCGGAGAACGCGACCCAGCACACAGGGGCCTATGGTGCATACGAGAATCAATAACAGGAGGGGCCCCAACAGAGCGGACAACAGTGTGGTTAGCCATGGAGAAATGCTAAACATATTTTGATACCATGACATGGATTGTTGGCGCTCCAATTCCCTTGTTTTTAAACGGGAATTGAGCTCTTTCATAGAGTCCAATACTACTCCTGAGTTGTCGGCATAAAAACAGCAGTCTTCCTTTAGAGCAACACACAGACCCCCTTGTTTGAGGAACAGAAGGTCGAGACCCCTACGATTTTGCAAAACCACTTCGGATAGAGAGGTAAGGGAATCTTGTAGCGCCACAATAGATTGTTCGATGGCGCGAAGGTCAGTGTCAATGATAACGCTAAGGTGACGCAGGTTCTGATCATTGACAACAAGGGCTGACACACCAGTGGCGGCTCCGGCCGCACCTAAGCCCAGTAGGACTGATAAAGTTACAGCAGTCACTACTTCGCGCTTAGCCTTGAGGGGATAATGAGGGGGCTCTAAAATGGAGAGAAGTTCGTCAGGGGAATAGATAGAAATCTTGGGGAGTAGGAGCACCTGAATACAAAAGGCGTTAGTTTGTAACAAGGTATCACCATATACACATGCGGTGAGGCCAGAAGAACATGCCCAAACAGAGTTGTTCCCAGGGATAAAGTATTGCCCTGTCAATCGGGCAGAGATATTACCAGAGGTAGTGTAGAGTACACCGTAGCCACCATGGCCGGTGTGACCGTTGATGTTCAAGCGATTCTTTGGAAGATAGAGGGCACAGTGATCATGAGAAGAATTAAGGCAATATTGAATATAGTTAGCAGGAACACGGCCAAGGCAGCAGCCCTGCCCTATTATAGAGGTGATAGTCAACGTGGTGTTTTGCCAGCGGCAGGAGGAGGCTGAGGTAGAGTTTCGGATAGGGTCAGGAGAACCGACTGCTTCATAGAATGGTGGAGAGGAAGACAAACAAAGCCAACATCGAGATGTGTTAGAAGCGGTGTGAACAAGGGAAAAGGAGGAGTTAAGAAGAGAGACAAGGGGGTTTTTTTGTTTGGTGAGGGGTTTAAGAAAGGTGGAGTGAATGTCGTCGGCATTGGGCCCAACAGGTGGGGACTGAGGGAGAGTGACCTGTCGTTGAATGTAGAACATGTTGCCATAATGAAACCCGGGCCATCTGGCATACATACGACCTCCCCATTTTACACCTGAGTCCCAGGCATTCCCCTGAGCTTTTCCTGCAGCAGTGAATTGTACAATAACCGGATTACATCTATTCCAACCCCCCTGTCCTGCCGCATTCTTTTTGGTTGCGGTGCACCTAATGTCCTTTCTCAACCGAGTGAGGGTGATGTAATCAGTCTTATATGGAGGGGTCCAGTAGATGTAGCCAGTGGAAACGCAGGACCAAGATTTGCAAAAGTAATCTGCTATGCCTCCGCAGTCGTGCACGTGATCAGGGCTGGTGTCATGTCCTGGGCACACATACAGGGGATATCTTTTAACGGTGGAGTGGCTGGGCTCTGGGAAGCCGTCCAGCCTCCTGTAGGCTGTCACTCCTAAAAGCATTTCTGAAAAGTCAAAATACAGGTTAGGGAAACAAGATATAATTGGGCTATAACAAAAGGAGGTATTCAGGATCTGTCCCAAGGCATCGCGGATTGTCCAGGTGATATTGTAAGGGCGATGCGATCCCTGGGCGTCAAATGCCAGTAGGCGTCGTCCCTGCCAACGGGCGGGCTCAGGAAGGGAGAGTAAAAATAAGGTGAGCGTAAGGCGAGATGAGGTGGCGAACCCCTTAATTAATTTTGTTATTTCACAGTGATATTGTCCTAGATCGGTCAACTGTACGTTGGTGATAGCAAGGGTAGTTTGGCGAAAGTGATAAGTGATGGAGTAGGAATCGCCATCTTGGAGAAGAGTGTTGTTGCGGAACCAGCGCCAGAAGGTGCCTTTTCTTTTGATGGGAGAGCGTTGAAGACATTCCATGGCGTTGGATGCTGAGCTGCGGCCAATGGTGGCAGGGTAGCGTAAACGATGGGTTCGAATGAGAGAGGTTGTTTTAGGGTTCGTTGTGAGGGGAGCAGAGATGGAAGAGAGATGACAGAGAAGGAGGGTCAAGAAGGTGCTTGTCAGGAGGCTGCCCATGATATGGCCGGATGCAGCGAGCAGGAACCCAGAGCACTCGATCAGGAAGTTGCACAGCAGCGTAGCCTTTTCCCCAGGTGACGAGTTGCGCAGGGCCTTTCCACTCAGGGCTGGGCAGTTGCCTAAAATAAACAAGGGGACGGGAAGAGGGAACTACTGGCTTGGAAAAGTGTCGAGATGCAGCCGTAGCAGGGGGGGTACCGGTAAGATTAAGGAAATTCAAGGTAAACAAGGTGAGATTAAGGATATTTTGTAACATCGGGAGGCTTGGGGGGCCTAAGGCCTTTTTCCCCGTTTGCCGATCAAGGGCATTCTTTAGGGTCTGGTTAGCCCTTTCCACAATAGCCTGACCTTGGCTGTTGAATGGTATACCGAATCTGTGAGTAATGGACCACTTACGGCAAAACTCAGCAAAGGGAGTGCTGACGTAAGCGGGGCCATTGTCAGTTTTCAAAGTTTTGGGACATCCCGATGTGACGAAAGTGCGAATACAATGATTGATTACGTTTTTCGTGGCTTCTCCTCTTTGCAAAGTTGCCAGGATGAATCCCGAATAGGTATCCACAGATACATGGATATACTTCCAAGGTGCAAAAGAGGGATAATGAGTGACATCCATCTGCCATGTGTCACAAGCATGGACACCCCTGGGATTAACTCCCTCAGGGATGCACTTTGCCTGCAAACTGCAGGTTGGACATTGTTGAAGAATGGCGGTAGCTTCTTGATATGTAATGCCAAATTGGCGCACCAAGGCTTTTTTATTTTGATGGAAATAAGCATGGCTGTCCCCTGCTGAAAGTGGCGGAGGAAGAGGGGAAGAGGCCATAATTTTGCAAGCCTCATCTGCCATGTGGTTGCCTTCGGACAGGAAACCGGGTAGCTGTTGGTGGCTTCTAATATGCGCTACAAACAAAGGGGATGTTCTGTCCTTCAGGAGAGTTTGAAGCTGCAAAAAAAGCGTCATGAGAGAGGGGGGGGTAACAGGGGAAATATATGCATCAAACATGGCCACAGCCATTTGAGTGACATACATACTATCTAATATAACATTCAAAGGCTGTTCTGGGAAAAGAGACAAGGCTAGCAAAAAGGCGGCTAACTCAGCCTGTTGGGCAGATGCTTGTGGGCCTGTTAGGCGTTTATGCCATTTGCAATTATTTTGCCATGTACAAGCCCCTATGGTTTTGGAGCCGTCTGTAAAAACAGTGAGGGCTTCCTTGAGTGGCTGCTGAACGAACGGCGAGGTTAGTGTGAAGGGTACTGTTCGCAACAGTTGCAATCGAGGATCAGGGGGAAGATGGCATGACACCTGGCCACACCAGTCCTCCAAGGCATCCTGCAGTGCAGTGGAGTTTTGTAGGAGGGGTTCCCATTGAGTAACCTTAAGGGGAATGTACAGGGTGGAAACATCCAGTCCCATTAGGGCTCTAATCCTCTTCCGGCCTTTCTCAACAAGAGAGGCCATTTGTGCTGCTCTGGTGATGATGGATGTCTTAGGTGTGTGTGGCAAGTGTAGCCATTCTAAAATATGTAGATGTTTGTTATCAGACGTTTGGACGATGATGGCAGTTAATAATTGATGTGTTGAAAGAATGGCAAGAGAGGGTGGTTTGTCAGTGAGCGCACGGTCCACCCATTGGGTCGTAAGGACGGCATTGACCTGTTGTAGGGCGTGCAATTGTTGTTCTGTAAGGTATACCTTGTCAGCTGGGTTTGTCAAACCCACTAACGCTTGGAATAAAGGTGATAACATGGGTGTAGTTAAAGCAAGGTATGCGCGGGCCCAATTAATGACCCCCAGACATTGTTGTAATTGGACCAAGGTGGTCGGCTGGGGAAGCGTGAGCATAGGTAGAAGTGGGGCAGCAGTGGAGGCTAAAACTTTGTGGCCTAGATATTGCATTGGATAACGAGACTGGACCTTTTCTGGTGCAACGTGCAACCCTGCCGTTGCTAGGGTGGCTAAAAGAATAGGAAAAGTTTTTTGAACTGTCCCTTTCGGGCCCTCAGCAGCGACTAAAATGTCATCCATATAATGATACACAAGAAAATGCGGAAATTGGGATCTATAGGGTTGCAATGCTTTATCGACAAAAAATTGGCACATTGTGGGTGAGTTCAACATGCCTTGTGGGAGGACCTTCCACTGGTACCGAGCAGTAGGCTTTGAATTGTTAAGTTCCGGTACCGTAAATGCGAAAATAATTCTGTCCTTTTGTGCCAAAGGTATGGAAAAAAAACAATCCTTGAGGTCTATTACAATAAGGTCGTGTCCTTCCGGAATCAAGTTGGGGTTGGGAAGTCCACACTGCAAAGGTCCCATGGGCTGAAGGATGGTGTTGATAGCCCTAAGATCCTGTAGGAGGCGCCATTTGCCAGACTTCTTTTTGATGACAAATACCGGAGTATTGTATGGGCTGGTGGAGGTTTCGATATGGCCTTCAATTAACTGCTGTTGGACCAAGATATGTAAGGCGTCCAGTTTCTCTTTGGTGAGTGGCCATTGATCAACCCATACCGGCACAGAGGTTTTGAGAGAGAGAGAGAGAGACCCTGAAGGGTCCTGTAAAGCCATTAGGGAAGTTGAATAAAAGCGTGGAACTGTGAAAGCAAGTCACGGCCCCATAGGTTACAGTGCAAAGGCAAGATATAAGGCTTTAGATACGCTGTAATATGAGAATGAGCAGTCACAGCAGAAAGCCAATGAGAGCTGACCTTAGCGGCCTGTGCTCCGCCTACTCCTTGCACCGAGGAGGCTTCAGCGATAGGCCAGGAGGAGGGCCATTCAGCGGAACGAATGACAGAGACGTCGGCGCCGGTGTCAATCAAGCCTTCGAAAGAGCGACCATTTAGTGTGACAAGGAGGGTGGGTTTAGAGGTTTGGACTGGTTGCTGCAAGGCAAACAATGATGGCATATCAGGAGAAGGGAGAAGTATGAGCGTGGCGACAATTGTTCCTTTATTTAAGGAAAAGCACCTATCTCCCACTCCTGCCAGAGCAATTTGTGTCAAATCTGATGAATCATACAAATAGGGAGCAGCAACCATTCCCTCAAGCGTAAGCGAGGAGTTGGGAATAAGCAAAACAGGGGTAAGAGGAGGGAGGGGTTTATGCAGCGTGACAACAAGAGGAAGGGAAAGGACAGCCCCCGGATCGTCATACAAAAGATCCTCTGCCAACTCCACAGGGAAGCTGGTGATGGGTAATTCAGCCTTTGTCGTATTCAGATTGCCACACAACGTATTGCGCCGGGGTCATAAGCATAGAAAAAAGCATTTTCCAATCATACAATAACATAACAGTGTTAGCAGTAACTAAAGAGTCTAAAACTCCCCTAGTAAAAGGAGAGTGCAAGCCGTAGGTGGTTACAGCATCTTTGATTTGTTTCAAAACCTTAAGTTCAATATTGTTATACAAATTTCCTCCCGCCGCCCCTAGGCCGATGGTCATGGGAAAGGCAGAGGGACTCTCCATTTCCAACGAGAGGGGGGAGGAGAGGAGTTCAGTGATGGCGCCTCCTAGGGGGTGGTGTTGAGGGGATCCGGGGGTTGGAGCTGAAGGGGGAGGAGGAACGGCTGGGTATGGAGGGGGTGGTGTTGAGGCAGCATCGAGATGGGCGGCAAGAGGGGGTGGGGTTTTTGGGCCGGGAGGAGAAGGGCAAGTTTCCGGGGAAGACGGGGGAGGGTAAAGAGTGTTGATGGCCGCCATAACAGCCTTCCAGGCAGTCAGAATAGGCACGGGTGCTCGTGGGGTATCATGAAAATATTTTCCTATCCTTTCCCAAGTGGATGCTTTGAGCGACCCCTCTGAAGGATAGACAGGGCAGTGTCTGTCCATGTACAGTAGGAGTTGAGTCACCGATTTTTTTGAAATGGGAAAGATGGTCGTACCGTTAGCCTTTTGACAAGAGTTAGCCTTCTTCACTAAATCATAAAGTTCGTCCCTATGAACTGACGAAACTTTGGAGAGTGGGGAGCCCATTACTTACGATTGCAGAGCCTTTTCCAGGTGCGTAGTAACGAGAGTGAAGGCAGTGCACCTCTAGACAGAGATCACACCGTGAGACCGAAGGGATCCCGGACGAGCCCCCAGTTGTCGCGTCACGCGACCAGTCCTTCGCCCTTCGGTCTATGGGATTCCCTGGGGGGGAATGAGCCAACGATTCCCTCGCAAGGGTGAGGTCGAAAAAACAACGGTAGGCACAGGATTCTTTTGTGGTGGTGAGTGACGCTACATCTCAGGAGGTTGCTGGTACTGCCTCCTGGTGCCACGCCCCCACCTCCTTTTATTCAGCAGTTCTATCAGGGCGGGGGAGTGAGTACAAAGAGAATAGGGAAATACAAGTCATGCCCTGAGGCTACGTGAGAGACATGCAATCTAGCTGTGCAGTAATGGAGTCAGATACGTCACAAATAACAACATTTATCTTCTGTCAGAAAATATTGACATGGTATTACCAGAGCAAAATTGGTTTGTGTTGTGAAGTGTGCCTTATAGATAAATCAGATTTCAGACTTACCAAAAAAAACAAAACAAAACCCCAACCCTCTTTGAAGCTAGTATCTCTAGAATATATAACCAGAACCATAAGTGATGTTACATTTAATTATAATGCTTTTCTGTTTAAAAATGAGATAAAAGTTTTCACCACAGAATAGAATATTGTATACTCACATCAACCTATAGAATTATTGAGGACTCCATTGAAGTCAATGGATTACAGCACAAGTAAGCATCCTATATATAAAGAGAGACATAAGATCATTTTGAATCCTTGTTGTTTACAGCTCTTTATCGATATACAAATGTTATTTTCAAAGCCAGCTGAAGACAATTCTTATCGAAAGAAGGATAACAAATAAGTCTTTCCTATGAAAGAACAAGGCAATTTTTATTCAGAGATAATGTGGTAAAGCCATGTAGTGTTATGCAGTGGAGCTTGTCAGCTGAACACATTTCTTCTTCCCCTTGCATCCCACATGAATGTATATTGGAGGGATAGGGGATTTTTCAGAATAGATCTGTGTGTCTATGAGGGACGCATCAGTGAGGAAAGCAAGAAAAGTCACATTGTTTGGGTGAAAGTCAAGTCACTTAAGTTCACTGTAGTGCCTATGAGCAACTATAATGTAAATAAGCTGCAATAAGGGAGAATACATGTAGACCAAGGTTGAACTGTTGGGCTTTTGCTGTTCTCTGAGCTTGCTTTTCTTTGCATCAAGAACCCAACAGTAACATGGCCATCAACAATAGTTGGTGAATAGTTGAAGAATGGGATTGCAGATATTTCTTCTTCTTTTCTTCTTGAAGAAGGCAAAGAAGCCCAGAGACCACCAAGAACAATAAAGGTAAATCACCTATCAACAATAATTATAGATTATGAGTAGCTGAAGAATAGCACTCCAGATATAGATATAATGGAAGAAGTCACTATTGAATTTCATAAGGATTGGTACAGTGATGTTAAATATCTGGGAACTGATGGATGAGACTCCTAAGGTTTATTTGCCATGCTAAAAGTATTTGGGGGGGGGGCAGGGGGAGAAAGATTAAATAGGCTGCTTGGAATTGGAAATGGTGATATGGTTTGTTAGTGAATATTAGTGGCCAAAAATCATTCCCAAGCAGACTTCAGTTTAGGTGTTATTACTTGGATTTTTTAGTTTCAGAAAAGTCACTTTTGTCCCTATTTTAGAGCAAATAGCAATGTAGCAAAAATCTCCTCCTCCTCCTCCTCCTCCTCCTCCTCCTCCTCCTCCTCCTCCTCCTCCATCATGATCATTTTTACTTTATTTCAGGATATAAATTTTATTTTGCATAAATGAATAAAATGAATAGAAAAGACTTGGGAGAGCCTTTCAACTTGACCATAATCTGAGACATATGAACTTGAAGAACTTTTTCGGTTTTCACCAGCAGATGGGAAATGTCAATCCATTGTTTCAACAGTGTATATAGTTTTAAATTCTACCACTGAAATCAAGGAAAGATGCACTTTTCGATGAAAGAACACCCTGTTTATATTATAGGTCCCATGTATACAAATATATGCATGCAAATGTTGGTTCATGGCAACTATGAAAATTCCATGCTTCAGCTTGGCAAATTGTTACAGAATTCTGGATATTTCGGCAGATATTTTCTAACTCTTCCTGTTAAACCAGGTGATTTTGCACCCAAACTCTGTACATTTCTGTAAAGAAGTGTTTATTTGAAAGTTTTGGCAGGGAAGAAGATGCAAATAGAGAATTGGAACTGGAACCGACATTAAAACTCATGCGTAGCTAGTATCTGTTAAAATAGCATCTGTGTGTTTTGCTTGGAAGTCTTTTTATGCTTTCATAGTAGGCTCTCAGCCACCATTCCAAAGTGCTTCCTAATGCCAAACTCTGTCATAAACCTGTATTTTTTTTTCCTCCTTCAGAACAAGAAAAGCATCAGCAAACAAGCAGATATTTCCATTATAGCACATTATAATCCATCTGCTACTGGCATATCTGTTTGTCCACATGTATTAGCCATATCATCAGCAAATGGCCCATTTCAAGACAGCACTTCTAGTCATACAGGTTTGATGTGAGAGAGATAAGATGGGCTCCTTTTAAAATGGAGCTATAAACCGAAGGCTTTATCTAGCCTACATGCGGGAATAGCACTCTTGTGTAGAGAATTCCCACAAAGCTAAGAATAGGGGTGGGCAAGCCATTTGTTCAGTTCACATCATTATGCAAACCTAATTTTATTCCCAGTTCCCTGATCAACATGAGAAGAGAAGACCAACAGTGCTACCATTGTTCATGCACTTTGGGACATTTCAATCAAAAGGAATGCATGGAAGTGCATATATTGGGGGATGAATAAAAGAAAGGCAAGGACAGTCTTGACTCAAACTCATAATCTGGAGACTGCATCCATGCAGTTTTCTTGGCAGCATGTTTGCCATTCCCTTCTTCTGAGATGCTTTTCTACTTCCCAGTCTTGCCAACAGGGCTGGAATTCCCAGATTGTCCTCTGTCCAAGTACCAACCAGGGCTGAGTCTGCTTAACTTCTGAGATCAGCCAAGGTCATCTAGATGCAGTGTATAACCATATATGACATTAACAGAAAAGGTCTGTTTGGCAAATTGCATAAAACAAATACACAGAAAAATCCATATGCATTTTCATGCAACAAACTTAGGTATGGAAAATTGAGAAAAATATATGAAATTGATTCTGGCAAATTTGCCCATCTTTTGCTCACACCAGCCTTGTGAGAATCAGTCTAAATCCTATCTTTATATGTGTCTAGGTAAGTGGTATCTTATTCTATTATTTTAAATTTTATAAATTAAAAAAAAATGTGGGGAAAACTCACATTTGCAAGCATATGTAATTTTCTTCTGTACTATAAATAATTAAATATTGTATATATAAAATAAATAATCTGGATGCAACTTTTCTAATATATTCCTTTTTAAACGCAACCCTCCCTAATATATGCTTCTCTGATGCAAGTATCCCTAATATTCATTTATGTTTCTATTTAGGTACCTTTATACACAATATTTGGATGGAACCTTTTACAAAACATGCTACTTCTAAGGGTGTGTCTGTGTGTTTGTGTGTGTAGGTAGCCTATCCTATCTATGAAGGTGGGGTTGAGCAAAGTTTGACAGATACGTCTCTGGGCTTCACAAAGCTTCTTTCACAGATCTTGCTGTCTGAATCTCAACAACTCCTTGAGAGATGTCTTTTATCTATACTTCAGACAGAAAAGTGTTCACAAAAGCTTTCTCCTTATTTGCTAGATTTGCACCCAAGATCATTGTCCTTCCTATGTTCTGCTGAGCATCAGGAATTCAAGTCTATGCATATACAATTCTTGAAACTAAGACTAGTAGTTGGCAGCTTGTGGCAATCCAGATAGTCCCCAGCTGAAACTCCCAGCATCCTTCATCCATCCTAGACTGCCTATTTTTGTTTAGACTTTCCACTTGAATAATAATGTAGAAATGCTTCACCCATGATTGGGTGAAAATCCAACAACTCTGCAATTTTTCTCTGTCCCATTGAATGCATAAGGTAGTTTCATAATAGCATTTAGGTAGCTCTTTTTATGTAGTTCCATGTTAGCATAATATTTTGGGTAACTTAATTTACTAATCTATCCTTTACAGGACATCTTATGGCATTCTGATGGCATTAACAATTTGCTCATTCATACAGTTTTCTTGGCCTTGGCTTTGCTATAGAACAATTAATCAGCAACTTTATCCATTTGTTTAATCACTGTCCTTTTACCCCAGAGATTTTCTTTTTAATCAGCCAAAACACAAGACAAATAACAGGAACAGGAACTATTCAACAGGAGGAGAAATCATAGGAGAAATAGCAAATGTCTTCTAACATTTCCTTCTTAGGGGATTCTGAGAAGACAGTTTCTCCCCATCTGCTCCTTTAAGTTGATTATTTTTTTACCTTACACTAATTAAATCAAACTATTGTGATACATTTCTAATTTAAGTTCAAAGTGTTATATTAGGATTCATTTCTCTTTTGTGTGAGATGAATGTAGGGTATCGGCATGAATGAAATAAATGTGTAAGGATTTATATAACAAATGTTATTTCTGTAGTGGGAACTTTACATCACCTGCAACGAAGAAGAAAAGAAAGCAAATATAGCTATTCAGCTGAACTCCAAGAACTACAAACAGAATTACCAATGTATGGAAGAATATAGCATAATATCATAACACTGAAGAAAATATAGGAAGTAGGAATGGCATTTTCAGTTTTTTTAAAGAACAAAATAACGTGACAAAACCTCATACTCTATAGATTCCCTTCCCATATTTTCATCAGATGGATATTATTTACTTACTTCATTTTTAAACAGAAACTACCCACTTTTTTTCCCCAGGATGAAATTTGGGGCTACTATGCTTGCTAGATGGTGGTGGTGGTTTTTATATGGCCACATATCTCATATACTGATCTGAGGCAGCTCACAACAATCAATAAAAACAGAGATAAAAACAAAACCACCTTTCCCCCCAGGTGCCAGACCAAATGGCCTCCCAGCTCAACCCCCATCCTAGCCCAATGCTGCTGGACCAGTTGCAGCTTCTGGATGGTCATCAAGTGCAGCCCCATGTACAGCATGTTGCAGTAATCCAAACAGAAAGTGACTATGGCATGAGTGACTGTGAGCAAGGCCTCCCAGTCCAGGAATGAGTGCAACTGGTGCACAAGATGAATTTGTGCATAGGCCCCCTGGCCACAGCTGCCATCTGCTCTTCCAGCAGGAGCCATAAGTGCAGGAGGACCTCCAAAGTGTGCACCAGTTCTGTTCTGGGGAGTGTTACTCCATCCAGAGTCAAAGATGTCAGCTCTCCTGACCCCAAGGGGCCAAAGACCCACAACCACTCTGTCTTGCTAGGGTTGAGTTGCTGGTGGTTTCTCCCCATCCAGGCCCTTATAGCCTCCAGGTACTGAGCCAGCACCTGAACAGCATCATTTGCCTGGCATGGGGTATATAATTGGGTATCATCAGCATATTGATTCCACATCCCATGCTGCTGGTTGACCTTTCCCAGGGGCTTCATATAGATTTTAAACAACAAACCAAAATATATTTTGTTAAGGGTGATAAAAAGGAAGGAGGGAAAGGGAAGAATTCCATGATCCACACCTACATTATATGCCTTCCATAATCCAGCTATACTTGTCTTGTAATTCAAGAAGTTATATGTTCTTACTAACTGGAAGCAACACTCAGCTGCAGAATAACCCTTGAGGGGACTTTTAAAAAGTGAGGTTGTTTGACTTCTATGATTGAAGATATAAATTCAGAGCCTACTGACCTTCATTAGATAGATGAAGAGTCAAATACCAGGACAGCTGGTAATAACCAGGAAGATAAATTATTGTGTTCTATCTATGTTGTAATAGCTTCTAGGTACTGGGTTAAGAGGTTTAATGGAGATTTTATGAAGCCTTATCTTATTTCATGTAAAACATTTAACTTTAAAGAGCCAAATGATGCAAGGCTATGACTTTGTGCCTTCTCTGTTTGGCCTTTTTTTTTTTTACTTTTGGTGCTGCTGAAATACACTTTCAAGATTGTTGTGGGAATGATGTCTTTGTCCCCAGATCAAGTGTGAAGCACTATAAACTTCCTGATCTATAAGCTAGAGAAGGAAATATCACATATTTGGGGCAAACAGCTACTAAGATACAGGCCTAGCACTGAATTATGTGTTGGAATCTTTCTCTCACTTCCCTGTGCGGTAAGTTGTTTAGGACTGGAGTGGTGTGATTGCTTTTGGAAACTTCAGACAAGTGATAAGATTATCCACCACTTGGGATGCTAAGTATGGCAGAACAATTCAGCATTCCTAAATCAGATGTGGCTAGCTCAGAGCATTCTATAATCTCAAAGAATGGCACTTTCTGAGAAGGAACTAAGGAATCCATGTGAGGCATTTGTATTTCTACAAGCTTCTCACTGATCATTCATTCCTGCCCTCCGCCAGTAAACAGAAGTAGGCAGCCTGGTGCATGTAGATATTGTAGGGGTTCAATTCTATAAAGTACAGCCAACATGGTGCAGCTTTGGGAGTTGTAATCAAAAACATACATAGAGTACCAGAAAGGGAAGGAATATTTGGTATATATTGAGTAACTCTGCTCTTCTGATCATGTCACATTTATCTTTACCCCAGGAGGGTAAGGGATAAAAGAGACTGTTAGTTTCCAAACTAGATTTACAACCTTTAAACAAGAACTGGTAACATGGGACAAGTATCTGTCATTGCCTTTATTACAAGAATGCCTCATTAATTGCTATTTGGTACACTAAATAAACATTTTGTAGCTGACCCAAACTAGCCATTTTGTGAATAGATAAGTGGTTCTCCCCCATGACAGACATTTTATAACAACATTCAAAATCTGCTCTTAACCATTCCAAATGTGCCAAACAAATTGCTTACCCTTGCAAGAAAATATCCTCTGCAGTCTACAGACTCAGAAGTTCTCAGAGAAAGAACAGAATATCTAAGAAGATGTTAGTAGAGCAAAATCCAGATAATTAAAACCTTACTTTTAACAATGGGATTCCATAAAAATCCTCCCGATCTCAGTCTTTGTTCAGCAGGAATGACAATTGTTTCCACTTTCAAACTTTCATATTTCTAAACTGCTTGAAAAATACAAGTTTTTAAATCTATGCTTTGTTGTAGCAAAGCTAATTACTGGTCACAAAGTCGCAAAATGCCAAAGTCTGACACTGTCTGCTAGGCACAAGCTAGATTCCAGGGAGACCTCAGTTGGAAAGTCAACAAAAAATAATATGGTGCACACATATTTTTCTGTGGAAAGTTTAGCTATACTAGTGCACAGCCTAAGTTCACATCACTAAGCTGACAGCTCATTTGTTGGGTAAAAAGAAATAAATGGAAGCAAGTAAATGCACGTAAATACTCTGTAGGTGGTTGGCATTATTCATAGAGGTGGGCTTATTCAAAGAATAAGCAGGCTGAATTTGCTCTTCATTGTGGATGGTTTGAATCCCCAACAGGATGCAGTGTGAAGGGATTCCCCGTCCTCTGTCACAGTTTTATTTTCTTTGGTTTCTACCTTGGAACAGGTGTCTTCACTAGGAAGTGCTACGTCAGTTCATCACATCTTACTTCTTGGGCTGGAAGGAGAAAGGGTCAGGATTCTTTGATTTAGGCTCAGTTAATTTCAACGCAATAGCTGAATGCCATTTGGAACCTTGGTTAATCCAGAGGGGACCAAAGTAAAGAGTGTGAGGATTTATCTTAGCCATAAGTAAATAACTATATATCATATCAAATGTCAATGAAGTTCAGATACTTAAATTAATTATAAAATATCTATAAGAATGTTTCATTCCAGACATGCTTTCTGCATTGGTTTGCTAAATATGAATTAGGCTTCCTATTTAATTGATTCTCCTTTTTGCATAAACATAATATCAGCCTAGCCAGTAAATGTTAAAAGAAGCACTTTCTTAGAACAGCAAGGAAACTTTGGTATATTTGGCTAGGCTATGAATTATAATGTATTGTCATCATCAATGGAAGTTGTTGTAATTTACTCCTGACATTCAACTTTAGCTGTTGGGCATATTGCTGGAAACACATCCTATTCTCTTTCCTGCCTTCTAAATGCCCTTCATGTTTCAGTAAAACAATCCAATCAAAGCTAAAGACCAAAATCACTGTAAAACAAATCAAGCATACAAACCATTCCTAAGCATTCTTGTAATACTCCATCTTTTTTTGGCCCTAGGCCTTTAATTTTCTTAAGCTGTGCACTAGTATAGCTAAACTTTCCACAGAAAAATATGTGTGCACCATATTATTTTTTCAGTGATTTTCCAACCTAGGACTCATGTTCACAACCCCCTAACCACAGAATGAACATGAGCCTTTAATATTTTCTTTATGCTACATCCTGACCATGTTGCCTTTGTTTCGTACCTAGTCCACCATTGCTTCCAGTCCAAAGTAGTGTCCTCCTAGTGCATGTTTTGCCATGGAAAGGACCTAGCATGCTTCATGGACAAGGTGGTTGATGACACAGTGAGGAATTGGGATTTACCCAACTTGCATTGGCCACTTTAGGCTCCTGTAGACATGCCCAGGCATAGCCTTCTATTGCAATCTTAGCTTGGAGAACTGCCTTCTCTTGAAACATCTACCTGTGTAAGCACAAGAGTTCCTTCTATTCCAGGGTTTAGGAGCTGGGTTTTAAGCATGGGTTTCGAAACAGGAGTAGTGCTAGAATGCTAGAAAAAAAGCCAGGTTGTGGCTGCTGTATGTTGGTGACTCTGCCACCAATGAGGGCATCCCACATCTTCCACTGCTTCTGCTGACAAGGGGTTTCTTGTGGCCATACCTTTTACTCCTATTTTTATTACTCTGGGTGTAGGGCAGCACCACTTCACCTAGTCCTTTGCCATGTTGTGTACCCTTCTGGCTATTTCCCACTTGCTGACAGCCCTGCCATTCCCTTGTATCCCTAGGCAAGGATGGAGCTTGCTTGTTAGTAATCACTCCCTCCAGTTTCACTCTGAAAACTCCCTCTGCACCAATGACCTTCAGCCACAACGTTAGCTCAGATGACAAGCAGCAAGCGCAGAATATCTCCATGCCTGCCAACTGTTGGGCAACTTGGTCAGTAGTTAAATTAGCCATTCCAAGCACACACCTGCCCCCAAACTTACAGATTACTACTCCCATCACAAATTATAGGGAGTGGTGGGTAGCTCTTTCCCATACCAGCAAGTGACATTCGGTGGGAGGAGAAACAAAGCTAGGAGAATCCACTACTCACTGTCCTACATTAAAGCAGTAAGGGCAATACCATCTGCCAGCCTCTGCCCTCATTAAGGTAGAATAGGGACTAACTGTGCATGCAGGTAGTGCAATTTATGCCACCATACTTTTCAGCCAGGTCATGGACTGTAGTATAGCACTTTAATGGGGCTGTCTGGCAATGCTGGGATTTGAGATATCTTTGTATTTGAATTGCAAGTTCTGAATATCATTTTATCTGGAAAAAAATCATTCTCCTGAAAACAATTCAATCCATCTGCTATTGGGGAAGATTAATGGAGCTATTTCACAAGGAAGCTATTTCACAATAATCTTGTGCATGTGGCTGTCTCACAAGCACCCCCACATGTTGAAAGAAGGTGCACCATTCTCAAAGGCTGATGATAGGGAAGAACCTTGAGAGTTTTGCCAACGTTTGTAGAGAAGAATTTGTTTATACTTCTCAAGATCCTTGAAGCAAAAATCTCAACTTTCGGTGTATGTCCTTTGTGATGTAGTATGATATGTTTTGGTAGATTTTGTTTTGCTTGGATAAGTATCCCATTTACCTTTGGTCGCTCTTCTTTTGCTCTCTGAAGTCAGATTTTAATGTAACATTACAGACATTAGAAGATACAAAAGTAAATGCTTTTGTAAAAGCTGCATGATCAGTATTACATTTAAGGTGTACTGCAGATGCAACAGGATGCAATAAATACGTAGTGCTGGTAACCATAACCAAATGTGCCACCAAAATGGAATCTGAATGACTTTTTAAAGATAGGATTATAGGAGAGGTGTCAAATTTAAATCACAGTTAATGCAGCTTTCAAGAGGTAAGTTTTATATTTCAGCTTTTATATTACATTGACCATAGTGCAATTTCTAGTGATGTTTCTTCCATTACTGAAACTGCTACAACTATTTATTTATTTATTTATTTATTTATTTATTTAATTTTTAGCCTTTATTATTTTTGTAAATAACTCAGGGCAGCGAACATACCTAATACTCTTTCCTCCTCCTATTTTCCACACAACAACAGCCCCTTGAGGTCAGTTGGACTGAGAGAGTGACTGGCCCAAGGTCACCCAGCCAGGTTTCATGCCTAAGGCGGGACTAGGACTCACAGATGCCTGATTTCTAGCCTGTTGCCTTAACCACTAGACCAAACTACATATATTACAAATCACAATGGTTATTTCATTTTTTTCTAGAATTGATAAAACAGTGTGAGTTATATCTAAGCTATAGCTGTTTCATGTAGAAGGCAATCTGTTAATAAAAATGTAAGTACAGATAATTTGCTATAAGGAGGGTAAGGAAAATCCATCTTTTTTGTCTAGAAGTCAGTTTCCACATGATAGGAATATAATTCAAAAGAATATAAACTTCTGAAAATATTAAATCTTAATATTTAATATTATATTAATAGCTTCCTCCCCAAAAGGAACAATTGTAGAACATTATATAAACATATGCATTAATCTCACTGGTTTTCCAACAGTATGGCAAAATTGCATTTCTATATAAATGGAATAAAACAAAGGTGGAAGGCATGTATTGTATATACCCTAAACAATAGGGATGTCAACATCCAAGGTATCTTAGAAGATACTCCCTATCTAGAAGATATCTAATACTAGAAGTTGAAGTTAGCTCAACACTACCAAACTGAAAGGCTTCAGAAATTAATGGAATATCTGCTGAAATATGGCAAGCAATATAAGAAGAATCAGTAAAAGTTCTATCTATGAGTATATGCCCTGTATGCTTTTGTTTCTTTTTTCTTTTCTTTTGTTTAGTTTTTTTAATAACTGGGTATTGTTTATTTTTCTTTCTGTTTGTATTCAGTCAATAAAAACAACCTCCTCAAAGTTTTCCTCAAAAATACAGATAATTTGTCACTAGTGAAACATTCATTATTTTCTCCCATCTATACAGTATATCTATCTACTATACGACTATACATTTTTATTGTACCTTCTACTGTTGATGTCTTATGCATCAAGATTACTCTACCTTTAAAATAATGGACTATGTAAATCTTAAAATTAACTGTATAAATGTAGTTGCATCTGATATTCCCCTGAGTCTGAGGGAAAAAATAGTTGATCACTCAGATGGATGAACTTGATGAAGGGCAAGATGAATACAACTCTGCTAATTTTTTAAATGTTTCTTGGTGGCTTCTGATATTACATTTGCGGGGGGTGGTGGGATATTGGGTGCAGAATCTGACTCAGATAAGTGGAAGAGGATAAACACCATTAGTTAATTCAAGTAATAAGACAAATATTTTAATTGAATCTTGAATCTTGAACCTTGAATTGAATATTTTTAAAGTTAAAACATTTCCTACTGATAATTTAGGATGGGTTTCGACAGTGGGCAGCTTACAAAAATGTAATGAACAAGCAAACAAACAAATAAATAAGAAAGCTGTGAAGGTGGTACAGGCTGTAAATCATCACTTCAAGTTGAATGATGAAAACACACAGTGGGATGTCACACCATTGTCCACTGTGCCCTTTGTAAATGGAATCGGAATGATGCAGCTCTGAAACATAGGTGCTCAGCTTCAAAGATATTCTGGGAAGTTTGAGATTCCTTCAAGGGACAAACACTGATGAGCAATAGTTAACAGTTGAGGACACTCACCTGCTACCAAGTCATCCTAACCTGATAACTGAATAATTGAGATGAGTAATATTCAGTTTAGCCTCATGTAAAATGCTCAGTATAAATAATTCATTTCCTCTTTCATTAAGCACCTTAATATTGGCTGCTTCAAATGGAAGATATTAATTTTTTCCTTGTGCTAATAATTCTGTCTGCCTGTCTATCTACCTCAATTTAAGGGAAAATGGCAAATTTAACTTGATGAAGCTGATATGACTTTATAGGAGACAAAAGAAAGCTTTTTCAGTGCACTTTATATAGGGAACTAAAACTGTGTTTGAATTACACAAAAGCATTATTGAAATTTGGTATGGATCATATCAGGTACTGACATATGTCAGACTTAGGAAAGCAATACAGGGGTAAATGGACTCTCCAACCTCTGACATAATCCTATGAGTAGTGCAACAATGGCCTTTCAATTAGCTTCATTTCCCCCTCTGTCTGTGCTTAGATGGAGCCATATACTTATAGCAGTTTTAGAACAAGGATGGATTTTACTCCAATCAGTTTTCCTCTCACCATTGCTGTAGTTGTTTGTGCAATTCTGAACTCTTGAAAGAACAATGATAAGTCCATTTAGAATGTTCCCAAGAAAATCATGACCATGTAAAATAAGCCTTTCCTCCTTCTTCCCTCCTCTACCACCAGCTCCTCCTCCTCCTCCTCCTTTCATTTTTTGGGATCTTACTGTCTCAGTTTTATAGACTTCCATACTTCACTACTTTTGCCTTTAATGCAGTTCTGCTAGAATTCCTCCAGTTCTTAGCTCTATCTGTTTTAGCAGTGATCAGAATGTGATAAAATAATAGAGTTGGAAGGGGCTATTTAGGCCATCAAGTCCAACTCCCCAGTCATTAAGGAATCCAAATTAAAGCATTTCAGATTGAAAGCTGTCCAACCTCCCCTTGAAGACATCCAATGGATAGGAGACACCTCTTTATGGGTAACAGTTCAATTTATTTATTTATTTGTTTGTTTGTTTATTAAAGAGGTTTATATGGCTGCCCAACTCATTCACAGTGACTCTCGGCAGCTTACAAAAATAAAACCTTAAATATACCCCCACCCTCCTGGTGGCAACAGTACATTCAAACAAACCACTTGATGGGTTCTGTATCAACCTGGGATCCTCAGGCCCACTGGCAAAACCATGTCTTCAGGGCCTTTCAGAAGAGTATTAAGGTGGGGGCCAATCTTATCTCTGTGGGGATGATGTTCCACAGGGTGGGAAGAGAAGGCCCTTTTTCTTGGTCCTATTAGATGGGCCTCCTTCATGGGGGGGGGGGGACCCATAACATACCTTGCCTCCCCAGTCTTGTGGATCAGGTAGATGTAACTGGGAAAAGGTGGTCTTTCAAATAACCTGGCCCAAGCCATGTAGAGTTTTAAAGGTGATAATCAGCACCTTGAATTGGACTCAGAAGCAAATCAGCAACCAATGCAGCTCCTGCAAAGAGGTGACACATGTGCAAATCTAGACTTGCACAAAACCATGTGGGCTGCTGCATTTTGAACCGAAACTTCCGGATACTTTTCAAGGGCAGCCCCATGTACAGTGCATTACAGTAGTCAAGACAGGAGGTGACTAGGGTGTGGGTGATATGAGCAGGGCCTGTTGGTCCAGGAAAGGTTGTAACTGGCACATAGTCCATACTTGCACAAAGGCCCTCCTGGCCATGACTTCTACCTGTTCCTCGAGCGGGAGCTGTGAGTCCAAGAGAATCCCCAAATTATGCACCAGGTCTGTCTGGGGTATAACCCCATCCAAGACCAAAAATGGCAATTCTCCATGAACCAAAGAGCCCCAAACCCAGAGCCATTCTGTCTTACCAGGGTACGTTTTCAACCCGTTGTTCCCCATCCAGACCTTAACAGCCTCCAGGCACTGCAACAGAGAGGTCACAGGTATATACTGATGATATCTCACCCCATGGGGATGCATTATCTCATCCAGCAGCTTCATGTAGAAGCGGAGAAAGTACCAAACCCTGATGAATCCCATGAAGCAGGGGCCAAGGGCCGGATCTCTCGCTCGCTATCAACACCAACTAGGAATGGCTGCAGAAGAAGTGGACCAGGACAACACAGTGCCCCCCACCCCCAACCCCCAAAGCTGCTCCAGAAGGATACCATGGCTGATAGTATTGAAGGCCACTGAGAGGTCAAATAGAGTGAGGATGGACGCACTACCCCCATCCCACTCCTGCCAGAGATCATCCAAAAGTGCAGCCAATGCCATTTCCGTCCTATAGCCAGGTCTGAACCCTGACTGAAAAGGGTCCAGATAATCCATTTCATCCACAAACCTCTGGAGCTGCGGCACAACCACCTTCTCAACAACCTTCCACTGAAAGGGAAGATTGGAGGCAGGACAGAAGGTATCCAACAGGGTGGAATCTAGCAATGGCCTCTTAAGAAGAGGACAGATCACTTAAAATGTTGGGGTACCATCCCGTCCCCCAGAGAATCATTAATCACTGCCAGAACCCACCCACATGTCACCTCCCAAGAGGCTTTCACAAGTCAGGAGGGACACGGATCTGAAACATAGGTGGTAGCGCTCATACTCCCTAGGATCCTGCCCGCTTCTTCAGGAGCAATAGGGTCGTTGCTCTTACCATTAGGATTTTTTTTTGTCGCTAAGGTATTCATTCAGAATCTTCCTTCCACTACCTTAGATCCATTATTCTGTGCATTTTGGAAGAAGAAGAAAGAGATCTTAGCTTTCTTCTATATGATACCCTTTCAGGTATTTGAAAAGTGCTGCTATATCCTCCCATAGCCATTATTTCTCAGTGCTAAAAGTACCCAGCTTCTTTAACCCTTTGTGCAAAGGGTTTAATTTCTCATCCTTTGGTTATCTTCACTGCCCTTCTCTGAACCTGTTCCAATTTCTCTGAAACTTTCTTCAATGAGGTGCCCAAAAGTGGCTTAGTTTTAGGTGGGGTCTGACCAAAGCACAACAGATGAAATGATTCTCCCAATATTTGGATATTAAGTTTCTGTTAATGCAGCCTAAGATTGCACTTGCTTTCTTTGCCTCCATTTGCATGTTATGCCACATTAAGTTTGCAATCAACTACTGTTCAAGGGTCTTTTTCACACATATTATTACAAAGCCAGGTATCTAATTCCAGTCCATTTGACTTTTTTGTTTCCTGAGTAAATAACTTTGCACTTGTCTCTGATAAATTTAATTATGTTACTTGCAGCCCAGTTTTCCAGTGTCTCAAGTTAGCTTTACATTTTTTAGGCATTCACAATTCCACCCAATTGGATGCTATCTGTAAATCTGACAAGCAGTCTCACATGTTTCTTCCAAATCATTAATAAAAAATGTCAAAAAGTAGAGGAAGCAGGATTGATCTTTGCTCCAGTTTGATGAAAATCCATTAATGAGCCATCACTGAATGCAATTTTCAAGCCAGCTATGTATCCAGTAAATTGTCTTTCTGTCCAGCTACATTTAACTGTCTTGCTGATCATGACATAGAGTATTTTGTTAAATCATTTAGTGAAGTCAGTGTGTACTAAAGAGCATTCCCACTATCTATTAAAGAAGTTACCCAATCAAAAAATAAGGTAAGTAGTGGTGTACAGTGTTTTGGATCCAAAGCACACCCCACCCCCAAAAATAAAAGCTTCAGAGTGGAATGAAAGCATATGCTGCACTTATTGGCACTCCTTAAATAAATTTCTTTTTGCTGGGCTTGCATGATAGAAAAGGGCTTCTGAGTGGATGTGAGCTTTCCATCAAAAGACATACCTTCTTTTAGGAGGTGCCAAGAGAGGTGACATGCATGCTTATGCCCAATCCAAAATACATTTTTGGCTTTGAACTAAAGTTTAGCACATCTTTAAAAATAAGATTGCTTAGCAGAACTTATTCTGGGCAATTCCATGCTGACTTCTGGAATTATCACACTGTTTTCAAGGCACTTCCAGAATGAACTCATTATGATCTATTCTAGAATATTTCCAGATATCTGAAAATCAGACTGATTGGCTTGTAGTTTGGTCAGATCTTCCTTTTCTCCCTTTTTGAATATAGGAATAACATTTGCTGCCTTCCAGCCATCTGGCATTTTACCAGTTCTCCAGGATTTGTCAGAGATAATGCATAATGGGTTGGCTAGGCCATCTGCTAGCTCTTTCAATACCTTGGATGTAATTCATTTGTTCCTGGAGATGTCACCTAATTCAAAGTAAATATGCATTCCCTGACTATGTTTCTAGAAATCTCAAGTTTCAATCCTGCCCCTTCATCCTATCCTCACAATTTTCTGGTGGAACACATTGTTGTTGTTGTTGTTTTATATGTGGGAAAAGAATGAATCAAAACTGTAGTTGGTTAGCTCTGTCTTTTCTTTGTTACTTGTTAACATAGAATACTGATCCTAGTATACTGATTCTTTTCTTTTAAAGATATTTAAATAAGTTCTTTTTATTATTCTTGGAATGCTTTGGTAACTTCAACTCAGTCTGAACATCCACTTTTTTTTAGCTTAATTTTATTGCTTTAATTATAAAAAAATAAGAAAAAAGGGAGAAAAGGGAAGAGGAAAAAGAGGGGGAAAAGCAAATCAGAGAAAGTGAAACAATACTGATCAGTCTAATAGACTGGTAGGGAGCCAGTTCATACATAGAAAGTGAACGCATATAGACTATCCATGATTCTAAATCTTAACACTGAAAAATAATATTCTTTTGCTGTCCCATATGCACAATGAACATACAGGGATGTTCTAAGTGTTTGATACAGTATTCAAACATAGAGCCACATTTTAATTTGTAGTGATTTTTGCAACACTATATATACTGTACAAAATGGGGCAATAGTGGGACCAGCCCATATTATACGAGTAAGTTTACTCTGCACTTATTTTAAACTTTCAAAAAACCCAGTGAAGTTAACAACCAATATCTTTTGAGCATTGTCTGGGGGTAAACATGAATTTTTTTTTTGTTTAATTAGTATCATTGTGAAATCATAAGAAACATACTTAAGACTCTTAACCATGATGTCAATATGGGTATTCCAACTTTTTATTTCAGAGTTCTTGCAAATAACTAATAACCTTAACTAATCTTAATACTCTTTAATTGTTTATTTAAAAATACTGTAAGCTTAGAATCATCTAAAACATGTTTCAGTACCAGTTTGGGAGTTTTAGATATTGCTAATGCATCTGAACTAAACTTTGACTTTAAGAGATGTTTCAGTTGAATAGACTGCCATTTCACAGTAGTAGGCAATTCAGATTCTTCTTAAAATAACTCCAATGACTCAAAAGCTTGATTGCAAATAACATGATTTAATGTACCAATATCACACCATTACTTCAAAACACACACACACAATTTCCAGACTGAGAATGTATCTCAGTGTGCAGGTTTGTCATGTGAATAAGATCTGAAAGTATTTGTCTGTTCCAGCATCTTCCCCACATGCCATCCAGCTATTGACAGAAAATACAATTGAGCCTTCACTTTCCGACAGTGGCTCCAGGCTCCCTGTCTGTACTCTTCCTTTACTATATGTCCATCCTGCCATTTCCTATATGTGTTCTTTTCTGTTCTTAGATCATCACTAAGCCTTTTGTATACCCACCTTGACTTCTTTTGCTTTCCTCTATTTTTTCCCTCATTGGAATTGTTTTCAATTGTACTTTCAATATCTCCTTCTTTAGGAACCCTCACTCATCTTGAGAACCTTTTTCCATTAGGATCTCCTACTATGAGATTAATTTACTTATTAATAAAACTCCGTTTTGCTTCCTTCTACTTCCTCAACTAAGTCTTTCCTATTTATTACTATCAAGTCAAGGATAGCTGATCCTTAGGAGTGTGCACAAAATAGAAAATGGATTTTGTTTTGAGCCTGAACCTTCTTTTCAAATATTTCAAGTTGGGTGAGTTTAGATGGAACAAAGCTTGAATCAGTTTCAGTGTTCCAGGTTTCACTGAAACCAAGCTTAAAAGGTAAAACTACTCCTTGCCCAGAGTTGTGTTCCAGTGTGTGGCTAGCAATTGTGTAAATGGGGGCATACAAATCTTTTCAGTCAATCAATCAATCAGTCAGTCAATCAATCAACCAGCCTCATTGATGGCAGGCAGTACTAGGCCTCCAAAGATGACATTATGGGAATGAGAAGAGGCTGGTTTGGAGTTCCTCAGTCCAAGCCCCTCTATCATCTGGCATGGCCTTAACATTGGACTCTGTGCATGTATATTTTCCATTCTGCTAGAAGCAACATGAGAACATTGAACTGCATAGAATCCTCCATGTCCCACAAGCAGAACAAGGAAACAAATTGCTGGTTTTGCTATATTAAGTACCCAGGAACATAGGAAGCTGCTTTGTTCCAAGTGCAGACCATTGGTAATATCAGTACTATTTTTGTGTTCTTGCTTTGTTGTTCTGATTTAAGTTTGTAACTATATGGATTCGTATTGTTACTGGTAGAATGAATAAGCTATTGGATTAGTAGTATTTTCATTAATCTAGGGAAGCATATCACTTCCATTTAATACTGTTGTCTTGTTTCAATGTCCCCCTCCCAGTTTTGCTCATCTCCTTCAAAAAAAAGATACTTATTCCTTAACATTACTTGGACAAAAGAATGAGTAGTCTAGTATTAATATAATTTAGAGTAACTACCTGTGTGCACACACATATTAGAAATAACAAAAAACCCTGTCACTACAATATCATTTCACACAGTGGGGGAAACATTACAATTCACCTCACATCCTTTTTACCCCCTCCTTTTTTCGGTAATCACAATGCAGGCACTATCAGTGCACATAGGATCTTCGTATTATTTCCAAGTTCCCCCTATTGTCAGTCAACATGACAAAGAGCAGGACAACCTGACACAATGATAAATCACTTCTGACACTGAGTTTTCCTATGACTGTGAAACAATCTTACTAGGCTATGGCACCTGAAAGACCCATAGATCCAAAGTAGTGCTTTGCTTTAAAATACTTAGTCCAAATTTTCTATTAAGTCAATGGACCTTTCTGTCAGGAAACAAATACAATAATAGGAAGTCCTTTGGATTCTTATCTATTTTACATTAAATTGCATCAGCAGGAATAAAATGACACACTAGAATCAGGTTTAATACCAACTGACAATGAAAAACCACAGTCTGCACTGTGGCTATCTAATAATTATGGGCCTTTGTCAGAAATTGCAACTTTAAAAACCTAGTAGTGGGGCAGAAATCCTGAATGAGTGGCTTTCTTCATAAATATGGTAGGAGATTATTTAGTAGAAGAAGGGAATCTTTTGCTCATCTCTGTTGAATTTAAGCACCACCACCTCAGCTGACAAGGTGGTTGGATTGTAAAGGCAACATTTGGCAGGTGTCACAAGTGACTCTTGTGAAATGGATGACCTTATAAATTGATTTAAAATAAATAAATGATAAAATAAATGGACTGGTTATTCCAGGGGATCTCTATAGGAAGCTTCAGACTCTATGCAAGGTCTTCAGTCTAAGCGAGCCAACATATGGGTCGATATGGGCCATTCTGCTTTTTCCAGGTTTTGCAAGAGTCCTGTTTTATTAGGACCATAGTATCTCTAATTTCATTCACTTGTTATCCATTTATTCCGCAACTGAAGAAAAGGCAGTGCCCCCGTTTATCCAATTGCTAGCCACACACTGGAATTTTGGGGGGAAATTATAATTGTTTGGGGGATAGACAACCAACTGTTTAAATAGTACCATCTAAATAGTACATGTGGCCACCACCCCATTCCTGGATTTGTGCTCCTCCAGATAACTCCAAAATCATACAGCCAAAGTTCAGCAACAAAATACCTAGGTTGTAAAAGCATTTTTTTTTACTGTTTTTCTCATTAAATTTAATCCATAGAATAGTCATGTTATGTCTTTGTCCATTTCGATTCTTAAAACTGCCCCAAACTTTAATCCTCTGAAAAAATGAAGCTAAATAATTTTGGGGACCCCCACTTAATGGCATTGGTACATCATTGAGCAGGACTCCTTTGGGTGCAGTCTTGAGGCCAAAAAATGTTGCCCCTCTTTGTCCTAAAGCAAAAATAAAGGATGTAAGGCTTGTAGATTACATCTTATCTTTCAATGGAACCATCATCTGATACGATACTGCTCTATACCAGTGACACTCATTCCTACCAGATAACTTAGAGCTCAGAACTCAACTCATGGTATTTAGTTGAAGTGTGTAAGCTCAAATATTGACCTACAGCACCTTCTATATTTTTGTTTTCTATTTTTTTCAGGGGATCCTGACAAAAAACCACTAGCTTATGCACAGTTCCAGTCATGCTCTTTTGCAATCCTAAAAAGAGCCCAGAACATCTGCTGTTGCCAGCATGTACCATTGCTAACACTGATTATGCTTGATGTTCTTTCCACTTCTTATTTCACTGCATAGCATCTACCAGTTCTACCAAGATCGACTGCACTTTTATCACATATTTACTACACTTCCCAATTTTCATCAAAAATATGTTGGATGGCAATATTTCTATCAAATGAGAAAGTACATTTTTTGAATTTGTTCTGTCTTGTACATATCTTCTTACGTAATATTAAAACACTGGTCATACCTTATAAAAACTTAGGACAAGTATCTACAGGAGCAAAGCTTTTATGAGCCAATCAAGTGTTTAATTTGAGTGTGTTTGTTGCCGCTGTGGGGTGTGTATTTTGTTTTACAGATTTTGATCTTGTAAGCTGCCTGGAGTCACCATGTGCGTTGGGTAGCCATATAAATTTGTCAAATAAATAAATAAGTGTGTGTGTGTGTATGTATGTATGGTTGCTCACATGCTGCTGTCTATATATGTAAGGATTCTGATTAATAGAGGATCCTGGCTCACGTGAAAGTATCACATGTGGAATCATACCTGTGAAGGCTTTTCTCTTGGGGACAAGGTTATTTGAGTGACATGAATGGGGCAGGACTTAACCATGTTGTTGTTTGTAACTTACTAACAGCCCTGGTTTTAGTAATTTATAAATGGGCTTATATGCCTCCTAAGATCCTAGATATCATAGCATTTTGAATAGTCTTCAAAAATGTCCCATTTTGGTACTTTTTAAAATAAATCTGTGTTACAAATATATAACTGACTCTAGTGATTTGTATTTTTATGTATGGTGAGGCAAATGTGATTTTCTCCCTGAAAGGACATGCTACTAATGTGATTATCTTTTTTCCCTGTGGGAAAGCTACATAAGAGACAGAAATAATAAGTGATTGCACCTGTTAAATATAGAAATGCTTGCTTACATGCATCACTGTAGATTTACTCTTCTATATGGCCATGTCTTCTATTTTCTCCCTAAAAATGCTGGACTCCCCTGGGTTGTTATTTGCAAAGCCAGTTCACTGAGTTATTTCTCTTCCTGCACAATATTCATGATAGCAATTGGATACCGTAGCAGTTTCAAGGTTATCAAATGATTGAGAATCCTGCTGCTTACTTCAAGGTACAGCAGATAAATCCCACTTGCCATCCGCAATAGTACTATAATAGATTTTCTTAATGCCTTTCATGAAATCCTGATTTAAAAGTGTGAGCTAACTTTAGAAAAGGACTTATCATTGGTGGACTTGGTAGGCTGTCCTTAACAGCGGGAGGCAGCATCTTGATTTGCAATCATGAGGGGCCATCCTACTTAAGGGAGCACTCTATAATCTCTTCCATCTCTCTTGGTAAATCAAATGGATGAAAGAGTACAATAAAATATCTATAATGAAAAAAGAATGCCTCATATATTAAGGTCTTTTTCCCAGATTAATGTCTGAGGTACAGAGATATATCTGATAGCAATTCTGCTGAACGTGGGGCAGGCCGGGAACATCAAGTGGAGGTACTTGTGAAGGCAGTCAATAGAGAGACCCTGGGGAGATACTGATTCATACTTCTGGGGCATTGTAAGACGCTAGATACTTTAGAGCAGTGTTTCTTGCTGGCTGGGGAATTCTGGGAGTTGAAGTCCACACATCTGAAAGCTGCCAAGGTTGAGAAACACTGCTTTAGAGAAAGGCAGGGAACAGGCTATGCAGCACAGTATATGCACTTATACTACTGATCATCATTATCATAACCATAACCTTAATCAAAAACGTCCTGGGAATAAAATAAAATAAGTATTCCCAGGTGCATTGGATTTCTTGGAATAAGCTTCCTCTTAACATTGTAGCACATATCAAAAGTTACAGGGTCATGGTTCGGACAGAGTGGGCAGCCTGAAGATCAAGATGGTATACATTCTGTAGAGCTTTTTCTGGACTTTGGAGACCTTTTCAACTACCAATGATGATATAGGTTTTCATGCAGGTTGTTAGAGACAGAAACGTGCACGCACACACACAATTTTTTTTTCTTCCTAGTGTTTTCCCGCAGGTGCAGGGTTTGCTTTTTGTTAATCTGTTGGTTGTGACAGAAATTGTCCAACTGGCTCATCACCTGAGCCTGACGTCGTGAGGTGACAGTGACTGGCCCAAAGTCACCCATATAAACATATCACACACATATAACATATCACAAACCCTAAACTGGTTTCATTCATTATCAGCCATGTGTGTGCCTTGGCTGGCCCACCTTGCATCATTACCTTTTCCATTTTTGTTCTCATCATCCTTAATGTTAAGTATAAGGGCTGGCTATCAAAAGATTTTAGGGTGATGGTCATTACAGGATGGGAGATGGAGAGAAGTGATGGTCGTGTATCCCTCATTGAATGAAACTCTTTAATTCACACCTGTATTCATTCTATGTAGCAAACATGCTGCCTGAAAGCTACATGTTATGCCAATGCATTTTTGCATGACTATGTAGGCATATACTGTATGTACACACTCAAAAGGAATCTAAATGTTGCAGGACTTTAGTAGATTGTATAATTCAGAAATATTAGAATAAGGCCTTCTGTCATAGAAGCATTGTAAGGTATAATGAGAACCAGTTTGGTGTAGTGGTGAAGACATCAGGCTAGAAACTGGGAGACTGGGAGTTCTAGTCCCACCTTGGGCATGAAGCCAGCTGGGTGACCTTGGGCCAGTCACTTTCTCTCAGCCCTAGGAAGGAGGCAAGGGCAAACCACTTTCTAAAAACCTTGCCAAGAAAACTGCAGGGACTTGTCCAGGCAGTCTCCAAGAATTGGACATGATTGAACAGATTAAAAAAAAAAGTTATAATATCATCTTTTTATGCTAGGGATGAAGAAAAAGTTGGTTCCAGGATATGGCTGGAAAGAAAGAGATGACTAAAGAGCTAAAGAGGGTAAAGAACTCAGGGGGACAAAAGTCCTCTGTGGTTCTCATGATTCACAGCCAGTGCTGGGATTTTGTTTCAGAAGCCCTTTGGATAGCCTCTGACTAGTAAACTGGGTTGCTAGATTGAGTTTGCATAGTAGCATCTGCTCAAGTAACAGATGTCTGTGCCACTAAGGTGCTATGTTCTCTCTTTTTTTTTATAGAAGGGCAAATGGCTTCTTTTATTATCTTTATGCATATAAAAATGCATTATTCTGATCCATCAAGGAGATTCATATATATGACACACACTCACACACACACGTACAAAGCTTCATAAAATTCTCTGCTTTTTGGATATCAGAAAAGTTCCTTGTACGCTGTCAATTGTGCATGAAATTAGGTCTTATTTTAATTACCAAAATAAAGGTACTGACAGTTATTCAGAGAGGACCTATTCATTTTCTAAATGAAGAGTGCATAATAGCACTGGATGCTAGCGGATTTCCAGCAAGAAGTTCATTTTCAACTTATCACAAAGCATTAATGTTGAGAAGCAGCTGACTGGCATTCTTAGAAAATACTATGACTGTTTTTGTGAGCTGTATAGCTGAAACGAATAATCCAGGTGAATTTAAAATTCAGTGCATTGTTCAAAGTTGAGTTGCAGTCCTGTTCACCATAATTCATGTCACTCAAATATTTAAGCTATATTTACACATGGTTAATTATGTGCAAGATTGCACCTTTTAAGCTTTGAATTAATTTCTAATTTGAGATGTTGTAATGCTAATTACAATACTTTGAATCATCCAGTGGAAAGATGAGATGCAAATGTTTTAGTAAATAAACAGTATTAATTTAGTTAATATATTCTTCAACCTTTCAAATGGTACTCCATAATAAAAATCACTCAACAACCTAGTTCAATATGTCTTAGTTCCAAGTAAAGGGGCATAGGATTCCAGCATGCATACGATCCACTCTTTTTTTTTTTTAAGGGAAAATGGCAGTAATACTGGATCCTCCAAAATTACCACACTCTTGTACGCAGGGTATCTCTCACTGCCAAGATATGTGTCAGCCCTTCAGAGTAGGCCAGGTCAGGAAACAGGCTCCACAAAATTAGAATCTCTACGTTATTGCTATAGGCTCCAGTAACAGAATCTTGAAACCCTGACCACATTTTCCTTCCCTCCTTCTTATACCCAAGGGAGTGAAGAGGGAGCCATTTTAATATTCTTTCTAATATTCTCTTTTTTCCCATGCTTAAATAATGTTTTGTTAACTGTTTGCATTCCTTTTCTAAGGACATCTCTATGATTCTGTACAGGAATAGGAAATGAGAACAGGAACAGATGGGGTTCAAACAAAGGCCCACATGGGTGAAGTCCTTTTTTAGTGCCACCTTTGCCAACAGTGTATTCTGCAAGTATCTGAAATTATTCAAATGGAGAAATTCAGCAGATATATTGGTATATTCTTATGCAGGGCTGCAACTAGGGTCTGTGTCACCCGGGGCAAACATGGATTCCGTGGCCATTTTGGCACCCCCCCAGCACTCATTTTGGCACCCCACCAGTGCTTATTTTGGTGCCCCACCAGCGCGGCGCCCGGGGCACATGCCCCAGTTGCCCCCCCCCCCTAGTTGCAGCCCTGTTCTTATGGCTTCTTCACAGAGTTATGGAATAATGATCCACAAGAAATGAAACCAGTTTCAGTTTCAGACTAGCCTTTAATAGGTCAAGCAATCAAACTTTTAATTCTTAAGTCTGCAAAAATACATTTCAACAGTCTCTTATCTTGCTGGTGCTTTAAATTAAATTTGTCTCATTATTTTTAAGAATACAGTATTTTCTAAAACTTTGCTACCAATCCCACATAATTAACTTTTTCAGTGACCAGCTTAAAAGAATTATACACATTTCTAGCATCATAACCTCTCACATTGAGAAAAATCTGCTATTTTCTGAACATCTACTTTATCAGCCAACTGACTGGCTACACGTACAAAGTTCGTAGTACCTGTAGTTCTTGCTTAAAATGTTGCTATTTATAAAATCATATGTTCACATTTACCAGATATATTTTAGTCTTGGTCTCTTTATAAAGATTGACAGTACTTTTTGCTAATCATATTTATTGAATAATATTTATTATTTTACATCAATTATTTTTTTAAGTATCAGTCACAGCCAACAGTCTATTGACATCTGACTGTCCTAACTCAAATTTCCAAGTCTTTTTTTTAAATGAAATGATTTACTCTTGAATCCATATAGAGATTATTCTGAGATATAGGACAAAATTCACATATAAGACATTCCACATAGGATAGATAGTTTTACTGCTAGTTATGACTAGTTTATACTTGCCCCAGAAAAAATGTTTATGGAAACAGGTTTTGGGGTAAATTCTACAGTTATTGTCCATTTCTTTTGAACTGTCTTTTGTGGAAAGAGTGAAAGATGGAAGAAGCAGTGTGGAAAGTATGTAAGGGTCATCAAATGGAAGAAAGGTCCTTCTGGACCCTCACAAAGGCTATGAATGGGCAGAATGTTTGCATCCTAAGCCCACTTCTGCTCACCACTTCTGCTTTAAAAAGGGTTGGGATCAACTGGAACAGGATCAGAAAAGGGAGAGCAAAGATGATCAAGGGGCTGAAAACTAATCTCTATGAAGTGGCATGGAAGGCATTGATATATTTAGCTTTAAGAAGAAATGGGTGAAAAAGGGTACAATAACACTTTTCAGGAATGGAAAATTTGCTAGAGAGAAAAAGGTTGTATCTTGTTTTCCAGGGTTCCAGAATGTAGAACACAGAATAATGGCCTTATATTACAAGAAAGCACATTCCAGTTGAAAATAAGGAAAAACTTTCTAAAGGGAAGAAGAGTTTGAAAATGGAGCAATTTGCATAGGGAAGTGTTTGTTTAAGCGGAGACAGGACAGGCAGCTATCACTTGCCTGGATTCATGAATTAAGCATTGGTTTGTTATCAGGCTTTACCCCTGGGTTCAGCAGGAAATCTTGGGTCTCTAGATATTTAATCTTAATTCAGATCTCAGCTAGATTTGGCAGAAGACTCCCAGACACAACTTGGCTAGTTTAGAATCTTTATTTCAAACAATAATGAAATCACAAACATTTATTTATTTATTTTTATTATTCAAATTTTGTTACTGCCCATCTCCCCCAAAAGTTTATTATTATTATGTTTACAATAAAACCGCCCAGACATGACAGTTGATTGACCCATGGAGAGTGTGGACATCTGAGAATTATGTTCTGGATTTTAAACTTGAGGCTTCTTCCTTTTGCCTTTCCGAATTCATAGATACTTGGTAGATTGCTTCATGGGAAGTTGACATCTGTTTAAGTAACAATCTTTTCTGCCCTGGGAACTGCTGGGCATCACCCTGCAAATCCTCTTTCTTATGGGCCTGGTTTTAGTGGTCCAAATGGTGCTTTCTGATTCTATGATTCTACAGTTTTAACAATACCACATTTCAGCCACAATACAGATAATCCCTTACTGCTGTAGCAAGTATAAGATTGGGAAAAGTAAACTGCTGTAATCCTGGTGACAATGATAGAGAAAAAGAAGAAAGAAAGAAAGAAAGAAAGAAAGAAAGAAAGAAAGAAAG